>NW_019947440.1:3705-8705 GCF_002910315.2 Salvelinus sp. IW2-2015 | reverse complement strand
TCCCTAGACTAGCCTACAAACACACCAATGATCCTCCCTAGACTAGCCTACAACAACACAATGATCCTCCCTAGACTAGCCTACAACACAATGATCCTCCCTAGACTAGCCTACAACACAATGATCCTCCCTAGACTAGTCTACAACAACACAATGATCCTCCCTAGACTAGCTAACACAATGATCCTCCCAGACTAGCCTACAACACACAATGATCCTCCCTAGACTAGTCTACAACACACAATGTCCTCCCTAGACTAGCCTACAACACACAATTGATCCTCCCTAGACTAGTCTACAACACAATGATCCTCCCTAGACTAGTCTACAACAACACAATGATCCTCCGTAGACTAGCCTACAACAACACAATGATCCTCCCTAGATAGTCTACAACACAATGATCCTCCCTAGACTAGCCTACAACAACACAATGATCCTCCCTAGACTAGCCTCAACAACACAATGATCCTCCCTAGACTAGTCTACAACACAATGTCCTCCCTAGACTAGTCTACAACAACACAATGATCCTCCGTAGACTAGCCTACAACAACACAATGATCCTCCCTAGACTAGCCTACAACACCACAATGATATCCCTAGACTAGTCTACAACACAATGATCCCCCTTGACTAGTCTACAACACACAATGATCCTCCCTAGACTAGTCTACAACAATACAATGATCCTCCCTAGACTAGCCTACCAACACAATGATCCTCCCTAGACTAGCCTACAACAATACAATGATCCTCCCTAGACTAGCCTACAACACAATGATCCTCCCTGAGACTAGTCTACAACAACACAATGATCCTCCTAGACTAGCCTACAACAACAATGATCCTCCCCTAGACTAGCCTACAACAACACAATGATCCCCCTAGACTAGTCTACAACACAATGATCCTCCCTAGACTAGCCTACAACAAAACACAATGATCCTCCCTAGACTAGTCTACAAAACACCAATGATCCTCCCTAGACTAGCCTACAACACAATGATCCTCCCTAGACTCACAACACATGATCTCCCTGAGACTAGCCTACAAACACAATTGATCCTCCCTAGACAGCCTACAACACAATGATCCTCCGAGACTAGTCTACAACAACACAATGATCCTCCCTAGACTAGCCTACAACAATACAATGATTCTCTCTAGACTAGCCTACAACAACACAATGATCCTCCCTAGACTAGCCTACAACACACAATGATCCTCCCTAGACTAGTCTACAACACAATGATCCTCCCTAGACTAGCCTCAACAACACAATGATCCTCCCAGATAGACCTACCAACAACAATGATCCTCCCTAGACTAGCCTACAACAACACAATGATCCTCCCTAGACTAGCCTACAACACAATGATCCTCCCTAGACTAGTCTACAACACAATGATCCTCCCTAGACTAGTCTACATAACCACATATAAAATGAATAGTGCATTATTGTTTTAAGTGAGTGAAATACTGTAAACTTAAACTGAAGTGAAATGTCATTGAATAATGGCGCAAAAGCCCTGTTATTTGAATGTTTCATTCGTCTGGATGAATTGTTGGTCTACTCTTGATCTAGATAAGGCACAGAACAGGACAGTCTGGCTGTATTTTTACTTCTGATACTGATGTGCTGTCTGTTGCCCGTCATCATTCTCCCAAGTCGTCCTATATTGCGTAGCCACATAGTCTCATGCTCCTAGCAGGCCCAGTTATTCAGGAAAGACTCATTAACGTGTGTTCTGCTCCTTAACATTCAGAGTAGCTATTCCTTGACCTCAAACGCTTCAATATTGTCTAAATATTGGTCACTTAACTTTTAAAATGTATTAATTTGATTAGGCTACTTAAAATGTCTCCTGTAGGCTACCTGCGCATGTTCATCCACTCCACTGTAATATAAAGAGACATCTGTTTCAACCCCCCCCCCCCCCCCCTCCCCACCACACACACAGTAAATGTCGAACTGTCCCTAATCTAGGCCGTTTGATAACCAAAGCAACTCCATTGCACTAAACCGGGATGAGCCGAGAGAGGCAGGGAGGGGTCCCGGGGAAGGAAGAGAGGCAGGTAGAGTGAGGGAGGGAGGAAGAGAGGTAGAGACGGGGAAAGGTAGAGAGAGAGAGGTCAATAAGTGGATGACAGCGGGGACCATGGAAACAAGATCCGTCGCTGCTGCATTGGTGTCGCTAGAGGTTGTTTACCCGCGTAGCCTATAGTCAACTATCAAATATACCGCAATGGTTTACATACCACTAGATAACCTTGGTGTTATTTGGTTTATGACGTAGCGGAGGCGACCGTAATAACACTCCAGAACGAGATAAAAAATAAATAAAAAATAAAGACTGCGTCACGAGAGAGCACCTTCGGTCTCTCACCTGGGAGACCGCGGACAGATGAATATAGCACGCACGAGCTGACACATTTTCCACAACCCAATAAACGTGCTWTTGTCGCTATACCAACAGCTACACATGTAGTATTGTGTGAAGTGTAGGCTAACAACATGAATCGGTATTTACATGGGGTCGGCGCAGCATAGCTTTGTCTGTTGCGATCTACATTTCAGCACCATGGACAGGTCCCGATCTCTTACACTTTGACAGACACACCACAGCGAAGGTTCATGGCATGTKATTCCTCTGTTTTTAGATGATTGAAATGAGGGGAAATGCCGTTTATTAGTCCTATCCCGGCCACTAAAACGTGTAAATGTTCGTGTTAAAAGCCTCACTACTGAAATGAGATGGAAACGCTCTTTAAACAATCTATTGTATAAAACAACATAAGATAAAACTGATCATTATTTGCGGTCGGCTTCAGCCAAGTTGTGAAATAAAACCCAATATCTTAGTTTTAATTTAGTTTTAATCAATGGAAATGAGAAAAAATTATTTTTTCCTGAGTTGAGGCATTTCGGTCATGATATTTAAACGGTTGTCATGGCGTGATGTGCGGTCCGTGATATTTAAACTGTTTTCATGACATGACGTGTGGTCCGTATATTTAAACTGTTGTCATTGCGTGTTCATGACATGATGTGCAGTCCGTGATATTTAAACTGTTGTCATTGCGTGTTGTTCATGACATTGATCGGTTCCGTGTGAATTTAAACTGTTGTCATGGCATGATTGTTGTCCTGTCACGTTCCTGACCTGTTTTCTGTTGTTTTTATGTGTTAGTCGGTCAGGGCGTGAGTGTGGGTGCATTTCTATGTTATGTGTGTTCTATGTTGGTAAATGGTGACCTGATATGGTTCTCAATTAGAGGCAGGCGTTTTCATCTCCTCTGATTGAGAACCATATTAAGGTAGGTGGTTTCACATTGTTTTTTGTGGGTGATTGTCGCTGTGTCGTGTTTTATTTTGCACCACACGGTACTGTCTCGTCTCGTTCGTTCGTTCCTGTTCATGCGTGCTCGTATATGTAATTTGCATGTTCAGGTCAGTCTACGTTGTTTGTTTGTTATTTTTGTATATTCAAGTATAGTTCGTGTCAGTGTTCGTCGTGTCTAATAAATTCATTCATGTCTACATACCTCGCTGCACATTGGTCATCTGATCCCTTCTCCTCTCCTCGTCCGAGGAGGAGAAGAGCTAGAGAAACGTTACAGGTCCATGTATATAACCCGTGCTATGTCAGACTGATGTGCGGTCCATGATATTTTCTTTTGTCATGACATGATTGTTGGTCCATTATATTTAAACTGTTGTCATGACATTGATGTGCGTCTCATGATATTTTAAATGGTATTTAAACAATATTAGACATACCTAATACTAAATACTTTAGATGTTGACTTATATCAATTACAAGCAATATAGATGTAACGGTTCGCGTTTCTCATTAGAACAGGTCGGACCAAAGCGCAGCGGTGGCAAGTGTTCATGCTTTTTTAATTGAAACTGAATACCGAAACAACATACTAAACAAATAAAAAGGAAGTACGAATAAACGAGTCCTGTCAGTGCAAAACACAAACAAAAATAACTACCCACAAAAACCATGTGGGAAAAAGCTACTAAGTATGGTTTCTCATCAGAGACAACGATAGACAGCTGCTTTCTGATTGAGAACCACACCCAGCCAAACACAAAGAAATACAAACATAGAAATGAACATAGAATGCCACCCAAATCACACCCTGACCAAACCAAAATAGAGACATAAAAAGCTCTCTACGGTCAGGGTGACAATAGACAGCATACATGGTTAATATAGACAGCATACATGTTCATATTTGCCATTTCCTCTGCTAGATCAACTTATCAATAAAATGCTATTCTTTTTTTTTAAATAAAATGTAATTATAATCAAGACATGGGTGGATAAATCATGTTTATCTTAAACAAATATAAATGAAACAAGATTTTCATCACTATTGATGTTTTATGCTTTGAACTGAACATACTGGAAGGACAAATTTTACATACATATTTTGTGAAATTATAAATGACCCCATTGAACACAAATTAAGGCCAGTCGACACACCACATGAGAGACAAAGTTCTGTTTTTTCAATGTATTTATATAAGGCACAAGACGAGACCCAGATGCAGACACGGGAGGCAGATGGTTTGAGTCTTGATATTTATTTAAAAATCCAAAAGGGTAGGCAAGAGAATGGTCGTGGACAGGCAAAAGGTCAAACCAGTTCAGAGTACAGGAGTGACAGAGTGGCAGGCAGGCTCGTGGTCAAGGCAGGCAGAATGGTCTGAATGGTACGAGTCCAGAAAACAGGCAAGGGTCAAAAACATGAGGACTAGCAAAAGAGAAAGAAGCAGGAGTACGGAAAATACGCTGGTTGACTGAAAAACATACAGACGAACTGGCACAGATAGACAGGAAACACAGGGATAATACACCGGGATAATAACCACACCTGGAGGGGGTGGAGACAATCACAAGACAGGTGAAACAGATCAGCGTGTGACAATTAATTGCACTTTGATGTTGTACTGTGTCTTCCTGTCCTTTGGGTCTCGACAC
>NW_019947440.1:0-1675 GCF_002910315.2 Salvelinus sp. IW2-2015 | reverse complement strand
TCAAATGGAAAATGAGAAAACATGATTTTTTCCTGAAGTTGAGAGCATTGCGTCAGTGATATTTAAACGGTTGTCATGGCGTGATGTGCGGTCATGATATTTAAACTGTTGTCATGACATGATGTCGGTCCAAGATATTTAACCCGTTGTCATGACATGATGTGGTCCATGATATTTAAACTGTTGTCATGACATGATGTGCGGTCCATGATATTAACCCGTTGTCATGACATGATGTGCGGTCCGTGATATTTAAACTGTTGTCATGACATGATGTGCGGTCCATGATATTTAAACTGTGGATTTAAGCAATATAGATGTAACGGTTTTCGTCGTCTGAAGAACATGAATCGGACCAAAGCGCAGCGTGGAAAGTGTTCATGCTTTTTATTGAACGGAACACTATTAACAAAATACAAAGAGAATAACCGAAACTGAAACAGTCCTGTCAGGTGCAAAACACTAAACAGAAAATAACTACCCACAAAAACCATGTGGGAAAAAGCTACCTAAGTATGGTTCTCAATCAGAGACAACGATAGACAGCTTTCTCTGATTGAGAACCACACCCAGCCAAACACAAAGATGATGAGGGTCCACACACATCGCAGCGCTTCTTCTTGTTGCTTGTGGCTGTAATCTAGAATGATGAAAACTCTTAGTTCAGGGATTTTACTAACATCTCATTCACTCACGTATATAGTTACAGCAGGCCAAGGTAGGAGAGTCACACACACACACACATGCAACAACATCCCTCACACTTACTTCCTGTATTGGAGTTGTTGGTTCTGTGGGTCGGGCGGATGGGGCATCAGCATCCTCCTCCTGAATCCTCCTCACGATGGCTGCAGAAGCTGGGGTCCTTGGGATGTGACACCTCCTCTGAATTTGAGGTCTAACCAATGCCTTGCCCAGCTCTTCGAGAAAGAGCCGTCTCCTCTGGAGCTTCCCTCTGTTCCAATCTGGGTTCAACGCCATCCAGATGACAAACGCTTTTGTCACGCCCTGGCCTTAGTTATCTTTGTTTTCTTTATTATTTTGGTTAGGTCAGGGTGTGACATGGGGGATTTATGTGTCTTGGCTTGTCTAGGGGTTTTGTATTTTTATGGGGTGTTTTCTAGTCTAGGTGTTTGTATGTCGATGGTTGCCTAGATTGGTTCTCAATTAGAGGCAGCTGTTTATCATTGTCTCTGATTGGGAACCATATTTAGGCAGCCATATTCTTTAGGGATTTCGTGGGTGATTGTCTATGTGTTAGTTGCCTGTGTCTGCACTTTCCATATGTAGCTTCACGTTCGTTTTGTTGTTTTGTAAGTTTGTTTAAGTGTTCTTCGTTTCGTTATAATAAATAGAAGATGTATTCATATCACGCTGCGCCTTGGTCCTCCTCTCTTCCTCCATACGACGAACGTGACAGCTTTGTACGCCGAGATGTCCAAAAATGTTGAAGAATATCAACGTAGGGTTCTTCTTTTGCAACTGTAGCCAGTCACCAGCTTGTCTAAATTGTCCACCCATCCTTTTGTGGCGTTGTAATACATTATGATTTCTGGTTTTTGATGTTCCTGTCAACAGATTTTCTATGCAGCGTACTCATAAATACCACATTTTTGCCTTTCTTTGGCAAGTAGGACACTAGGGACGTGTCGGCCGTGAACACAAACGTAGAGGA
>NW_019947439.1:18582-22203 GCF_002910315.2 Salvelinus sp. IW2-2015 | reverse complement strand
GGCGCGGGGGTGCGGGACGTGTGGGTTCCAAATAGAGATCCGTTGCGGGGTGCTCGGTGAGTCAGGGAGATGGATCATAACAACGGTTGGCTTTCAAAGAGATCGTCGGCTGTGGTCAGGGAAATGGCGCTATAATGAAACACGTTGCTTAAAAGAGATCGTGTGGGATCAGGGAGATGGATAAACACGGTGCTTAAAAGAGATCCATTCAACTCTTAGCGGAGTGTCCAAGAACACCTGTTTTTTAGCACCGAGAGCTACACAACTAGTCAACGTGTCACGTTCCTGCCAGTGTGTTGGGAGGTGATATTCTGTGGCCTGACCGTAGGTCGGACTGGGATCTCAAGGATCTCATTGGATGAAATGTTTTCCTACGTGGTCAGGGGATCCACATGAGCTAACGAACCAACAGGCCCGAAAAACACACACACGTTATTAACGAGCCACAATCAGAGAGCATTCCTGTCGGGCTGTATCACCGCCTGGTACGGCAACACTGCTCCGCCACAACCGTAAGCTCTCCAAGAGGTAGTGGGTCTGCACAACGCATCACCGGGGCAAACTACCTGCCCTCCAGGAACACCTACACCACCCGCATGTCAACAGAGTCCATAAAGATCATCAAGGACAAACACCCGAGCCACGCCTGTTCACCCGCTAATCATCAACAGAAGGCGAGGTTGGCAGTGACAGGTTGGTGTGCACAATGTTACTAGTCAAAAGCAGGGACTGAGCAGACCTATGAAAAACGAGTTCTATCTCAGGTCATCAAAGACTGTTTTAAACCGTCCAGCGCACTAACATTGAGTGACTGCTCGCCAACCATACTGACATCCAATAGATTTTGACGGGGAGCCTTAGGCGCTGGTGTTGATTATTAATAAAACATGGGTGGGGTGGGATGGTAGATAATTAGTCATTCACATAGTGCAAACAGTTTAAATAATGCCACTTCATCATGTTGAGAGGGTAGTGGTGTGTTGGTTAATTAATAAATGGTTGTTACCATACACCCTGATTATCTTATCAATTCTCATTATTGTTATATCTGTTTTAAGTCTGCTTACATCAATCCCTAAATGTTTGACGTGCATTCTTGGGCCTTTATAAGGCCGCGAGTGTGTTCGGGGTTGGTCATGTTACCATCGGGCTCATCATATATTTATATACTGTAACATATTCTTATTCATTCCTTTACACTTGAGGTGATACTAGGTAGGTTGTTGTGAAAATTGGTCAGATTTAACTTTGTTAGGAATACATTACTGCAGGCATGTCTGTGAAGAAAGACTGAGGAAAGCACAGAGCATGTGGCTACAGGTTCCGTGCGTGGGCATTCAGACATCTGCTAACCATGTGTATTGTGACAATAACATTTGATTGTAGAGAGACTGCCTAGACAGACCGCTGCTGGTCAACCAGCCAGGGGTATGTGTGCTGTGGTCAATTAGGGTCTCATGCCCTGTGCTGCTAAGCGTGTGTGTGTGTGTGTGTGTGTGTGTGTGTGTGTGTGTGTGGTGTGTGATGTGTTGTGTGTGTGTGTGTGTGTGTGTGTGTGTGTGTGTGTGTGTGTGTGTGGTGTGTTGTGTGTGTGGTGGTTGGTGTGGTGTGTGTGGGTGTATTAAATCTGTCTGCATGGTCTGGAAAGCTGCCCAGAGTAGCCACTCTCAGAACCACTAATGCTCTGTAATGACTGTCATCTCACACAGTGGCAGCAGGCTGGCGAAGGCTTGGCAAGGGGGAATGGACGGACACACACACACACACACACAGACACACACGTGCATGATCAAAACAGACTACTGCTGCAAGACGTGGATCAGCTGCAGCACAAGGGCAGTCAGGGCAGTGGAGTCAACTTTGTTTCCTTTTAACATGATGTAGTTCTTTCTTTATCTGCATTTTGACCTCTCTTCTAACTRTCTGTGTAGGCTGTAGTGTTAACAGGGTGTTATCACTATAATGAATGCCATGTCTATCAGATAGCTAACATGGTGTTTTCACTATAATGAATGTTATGGCTAACAGATAGCTAACATGGTGTTATCACTATAATGAATTCCATTGCTAACAGATAGCTAACAGGGTGCTATCACTATAATGAATTCCATTGCTAACAGATAGCTAACAGGATGCTATCACTATAATGAATGTTATGGCTAAAAGATAGCTAACATGTTGTTATCACAATAATGAATGTTATGGCTAACAGATAGCTAACATGTTGTTATCACTATAATGAATGTTATGGCTAACAGATAGCTAACATGTTGTTATCACTATAATGAATGTTATGGCTAACAGGGTGTTATGACTATAATGAAGGCCATGGCTAACAGTATTTTTATTTAACTAGGCAAGTCAGTTAAGAACAAATTCTTATTTACAATGACATCCTACTGGGGAACTGTGGGTTAACTGCCTTGTTCAGGGGCAGAATGACATATTTTTACATTGTCAGCTCGGGGATTTGATCCAACAACCTTTCAATTACTGGCCCAATGCTCTAACTACTAGGCTACCTGCCGTAATGGCATGCTCATAATCATCCTGTTATGAAGCAGGTAGCCTGGACCTAAATCTGACAGAGACCTTGGTCAAAAGTAGTGCACTATGTAGGGAATAGGGTGCCAGCGTGAGCCCCCTCTTCCCTCTCCCTCTCCTCCTCCTTTCCCCGCGCCTTCTTTTTTACACCTGTTGTTTTTCCCTTGTTTTTTTCTCCCCCCCTTTTTTTTTCCTTTTTTCCTTTTTTTTTTTTATTTCCCTTTTTTTTTCCTCCTCCTCCTCTGTCCTCCCCTTCTCATCTCATCTCCCAGGTCAGTGGATTGTTATCTGATAGTCACTAAGTGATGAACCATAAACACACCAGACAGCACAGCACAGTGAGCCATTAGGAGCAAAGCATACTGCTGCATGATGAATTAACCACAACTACAGAGATCCTGGAAATCATTCTGAAAAGAATCTAAGATACAAGAGCAAAGAGAATGTCCAGAGAATGTGTCCAAGAGCAAAGAGAATGTCCAGAGAGAATGTTCCAAGAGCAAAGAGAATGTCCAGAGAAGAATGTTCCACGAGCAAAGAGAATGTCCAGAGAGAATGTTCCAAGAGCAAAGAGAATGTCCAGAGAGAAGGTTCCACGAGCACAAAGAGAATGTCCAGAGAGAATGTTCCACCCATAGACATACATAAATCGTTACTCCCACCCTTCAGCTTTCACAATACTGTAATTCCCTCATCAGATTCTTACACTTCTTCAGCAGCTTTGTGAGGACTCAAAGACGTCCGGTAACATGACTAATATTTCTCTTCTGGACACGCCCGAGGGGCGGAGTTTCTTCTCTTGTGGACACTAGCCCTCATCAAGACTTCAGTGGGTTGAGTGTTTTCTTGTTTCGGTCAGGGTGTCGGAGTGTGTGTGTGTGTGTGTTGTGTGTGGTGTGTGTTGTGTGTGGTGTGTGTGTGTGTGTGTGGTTGTGTGGTGTGTGTGGTGTGTGTGTGTGTGTGTGTGTGTGTGTGTTGTGTGTGTGGTGTGTGTGTGTGTGTGTGTGTGTGTGTGTGTGTGTGTGTTGTGTATCGTGCATGCGTGTGTGCGTGTGTGTCTGTGGTGTGCGCGTGGTG
>NW_019947439.1:12212-14486 GCF_002910315.2 Salvelinus sp. IW2-2015 | reverse complement strand
TCTGGTTCTAAAGTAGTGCACTATGTAGGGAATAGGGTGCCAGCTCTGGTCTAAAGTAGTGCACTATGTAGGGAATAGGGTGCCAGCTCTGGTCTAAAGTAGTGCACTATGTAGGGAATAGGGTGCCAGCTCTGGTCTAAATTAGTGCACTATGTAGGGAATAGGGTGGCCAGCTCTGGTCTAAAGTTAGTGCACTATGTAGGGAATAGGGTGCCAGCTCTGGTCTAAAGTAGTGCACTATGTAGGGAATAGGGTGCCAGCTCTTGGTCTAAAGTTAGTGCACTATGTAGGGAATAGGGTGCCATTTGGGATGCATGGTGCTCTCTCTCAGCAACACTTAACGTGACTCTCAGGGAGGACAGAAAGAAGTCATCTACTGGCACCACACCTCATTCACTAGAGTTAGAGTACGGTGCCTGTGTGTGGAGGAAACACACCTAGATAACCCTGTTAGAGCCCTGGAGAGGAGAGTCACCTAGCTAACCCTGTTAGAGCCCTGGAGGAGGGAGTCACCTAGCTAACCCTGTTAGAGCCCTGGAGAGGGGAGTCACCTAGATAACCCTGTTAGAGCCCTGGAGAGGGGAGTCACCTAGCTAACCCTGTTAGAGCCCTGGAGAGGGGAGTCACCTAGATAACCCTGTTAGAGCCCTGGAGAGGGGAGTCACCTAGCCAACCCTGTTAGAGCCCTGGAGAGGGGAGTCACCTAGATAACCCTGTTAGAGCCCTGGAGAGGGAGTCACCTAGCCAACCCTGTTAGAGCCCTGGAGAGGGAGTCACCTAGATAACCCTGTTAGAGCCCTGGAGAGGGGAGTCACCAAGCTAACCCTGTTAGAGCCCTGGAACAGGGGAGTCACCTAGATAACCCTGTTAGAGCCCTGGAGAGGGAGTCACCTAGCAACCCTGTTAGAGCCCTGGAGAGGGAGTCACCTAGCAACCCTGTTAGAGCCCTGGAGAGGGAGTCACCTAGAACCCTGTTAGAGCCCTGGAAGGGAGTCACCTAGAACCCTGTTAGAGCCCTGGAGAGGGGAGTCACCAGAGCTAACCCTGTTAGAGCCCTGGAGAGGGGAGTCACCTAGCTAACCCTGTTAGAGCCCTGGAGAGGGGAGTCACCTAGATAACCCTGTTAGAGCCCTGGACAGGGAGTCACCTAGATAACCCTGTTAGAGCCCTGGAAGGGGAGTCACCTAGATAACCCTGTTAGAGCCCTGGAGAGGGGAGTCACCTAGATCACCCTGTTAGAGCCCTGAGAGGGGAGTCACCTAGCTAACCCTGTTAGAGCCCGGGAGGGGAGTCACCTAGATAACCCTGTTAGAGCCCTGGAGAGGGGAGTCACCTAATAACCCTTGTTAGAGCCCTGGACAGAGGGAGTCACCTAGCTAACCCTGTTTAGAGCCCTGGACAGGGGAGTCACCTAGATAACCCTGTTAAGCCCTGGAGAGGGGAGTCACCTAGATAACCCTGGTAGAGCCCTGGAGAGGGGAGTCACTAGCTAACCCTTGTGTGTGTGCGTGTGTGCGCGTGTGTGGGTGTGTGCGTGTGTGCGTGTGTGTGTGTGCTGCAGGAAGGAGGGAGGCGTTACAGTATTTTCTTCATCTTAACATGTGAAATTCCCAGCTGCCGCTTGTAATGCTCTCCAGTCAGCAGCCAGGCCATGGGTCAGGCCATGCTCGTTTCCACAATCAATCACCATTACCTAACGCCTTAATTCTGCCAGCTGCTGTCCCAGTCCTGGCTTAGTCCTAGCCAACTCACACCCTGTCCAGTTCTGGTCAACTCACACCCTGTCCAGTTCTGGCCAACTCACACCCTGTCCAGTTCTGGTCAACTCCCACCTGTCCAGTTCTGGCCAACTCCCACCCTGTCCAGTTCTGGCCCAGTCCCATCCCTGCATGTGAGAACAGTCCTGGCTCAGTCCTGCCTCAATCCCCTCTCTGCACTTGAGAACAGTCCTGGCCCAGTCTCATCTCTTCATGTGAGAACAGTCCTGGCCCAGTCTCATCTTTTGATGTCCCAGTCCCTATCAGACCAGCTAAGGGCTGTGATAGATCATTGTCATAATGAAACAGGCTGTGTCCTGTCTGTTATGAGACTGACTCACTGTAACTATATAGTAATACACCTTCTTTTCCCACAATACATGATGCTGATGTTCCAGCATAAGAGTTGATTTGTTCCAGCTCCCTGATAGCGAGGATCACACACACACACACACACACACACACCACACACACACCCACACACACACACACACACATCACACGTCATTCATTCATT
>NW_019947439.1:0-6473 GCF_002910315.2 Salvelinus sp. IW2-2015 | reverse complement strand
GAGAGTAGTCCCATCCTATAGTCACTCCAGCTGACCTGCTAGGAGTCTGACCACAACTGTTTATTAATACACCTTCCCTCCATTTATTTTTATTAACTAGGCAAGTCAGTTAAGAAAAAAATCTTATTTTCAATGACGGCCTACCGGGGAACAGTGGGTTAACTGCCTTGTTCAGGGGCAGAACGACAGATTTTTACCTTGTCAGCTCAGGGATTCGATCTTGCAACCTCTAACCACTAGGCTACCTGCCACCCCATGATGATCATATCCCAGCACTGGATATCAGAGAACTCTGCTGACTCCGCTCCCTTGGATTTATTTCCAGTTCAGAAATGGACATTGATGTTTGATTTGAAACACAACAAGAATTTGATCCCACAATACAAAAGCAGACTGTATTAAACAGGTGAATACAATAGAAGACTGTATTAAACAGGTTGAAACAATAACAGGCTGTATTAACAGTGAAACAATAGAAGACTGTATTAAACAGGTGAATACAATAGAAGACTGTATTACAATTGCCGCTCACTGTTCTTGTCGTGTCAATGTCTGTCTGACTCTTGTCTAAGCTGTCTAGGATCTGGTTACTGTCTGTCTTTGTAGTCTCTGTGACTTAAAAACCAACGCAGCGATGACTGGAGTTAGAGAGGACTAGCATTAGCGAGAAGGATCTGGTGAGAACAGTAAACAGATGTGGTTAAGAGAAGATAGAGCAGAGCGACAAATAAGTGGTTATAGAAGTTGAAATACTGTGGGACACAGTTATGCGAGGAGAAGAGGTGACGACGTGGGATGACAGAATGTAGGAGAGAGCGGTGAAGACTTGAGAAGGAACAGACATACACACTCTCCTGCTGTCTCTGTCTTATCACTATAGCCCCCAGCCCCTCACAATGACTGATCCCTGTTCTGGCATGATATATCATTTCAACACAAGGAAACACTTATCTCAGCCTATTGAACTGTCATTCATTTCAACACAAGGAAACACTTATCTCAGCCTATTGAACTGCCATTCATTTCAACACAAGGAAACACTTCTCTCAGCCTATTGAACTGCCATTCATTTCAACACAAGTTAACACTTATCTCAGCCTATTAAACTGCCATATTATAAAGAGCTGGGAGTAGTGACCAATCAAATGAAGCCGTGTGTGTGGATATCAAGTCATACTTTGATAAATATCTGTATGCTTTTGACGTTGTTAATCATTTACTTCCTTTAAAAAATATATATTTAACACTTTATTTAACTAGGCAAGTCAGTTAAGAATAAATTCTAATTTACAATGACGGCCTACCCCGACCAAACCCTCCCRTAACCCGGACGACGCTGGGCGCCACCCTATCAGATTCCTGATCACGGCCGGTGATACAGCCCGGGATCAAACCAGGGTCTGTAGTGACGCCTCTAGCACTGAGATGCAGTGCCTTAGACCGCTGCGCCACTCGGGAGCCCCTAGTGACCTTGTTCAGCTACAATCATTTRTAACACATTTAGTTATTTGGGGTTTGGTAAGGCAGTGTTATGTTATATTTATGAGTTGTGCAATCTAAACAGAACAGTGTGTACATTAGGAAATAGGAAACAGGATGCCATTAGACCAGGGCCAATAGGAAACAGGGTGCCATTAGACCAGGGCCAATAGGAAACAGGGTGCCATTAGACCAGGGCCAATAGGAAACAGGGTTGTCCATTAAGACCAGGGCCAATTAGGAAACAGTGATGCCATTAGACCAGGGCCAATAGGAAACAGGGTTCCATTAGACCAGGGCCAATAGGAAACAGGGTGCCATTAGCCAGGCGCCAATAGGCAAACAGGTGGGCCATTTGACCAGCCCCACTAAGCCACTCATTCTCCAGACCTCCATAGCTCCTGACAACATAACGCACTCACACCCTATAATGATTCACTAACCAGACACTCTCCACTATAGCTCCTGTACAATATCATCTACCAGACCTCTCCACATAGTTCCCTGTAGCATTCCATCACCAAGACCTCTCCACCATAGCTCCCTGTACCATTATCATCTTACCAGACCGTGCTCCGACCATATTTCCCTGATACATTTATATCTACCAACATCTACTCCACATAGCTCCCTGTACATTATCAATCTACCAGACCTCTCCACATAGTTCCCTTACATGTATCATCTAACCAGACGCTCTCCACATAGCTTTCCCTGTACATTATCATCTACAGACCTCTCCACATAGTTCCGGTGTACATTATCATTACCCAGACCATCTCCACATAGTTCCCTATAATTATCATCTACCAGGACCTCTGCACATAAGTTCCCTGAAACATTATCATCTACCAGACCCCAAGTTCCTACTTTACTCTACTCACATTCTACCAGCTGCCTAGCTCAGATTCCCTATTAACAATTATCTACTACCCACGCCCCTACACCCAATAGGGGTACTATCCATATCCAACCATACGCAGACCTTCACAGTAAGGCTCCCTATGTCTTATCATGCCTCTAACCCAGCCTCTCCAACATAGTTCCTCGGAACTCACCATTACCTACACACTATCTACCTACCATGACACTTCATTCTCAATACTACAGTACTACCCTGTATATCACTTCAGTCTTGCGTATCAGACCCTCTGCACATCGTGTCTCCCTGTGCATCAAGAATCTTCCCATCATAGTTCTCTTACATTATCACACCTTCTCCAGACCTCTTTCCTAACTATGGTAGCATAGAAGTTAATCACAGCGGTCCACAATTACCCTATACTACCATGGTAACAACTCCAGCCTAGCGTTTCCTGAGATACCCGAGTGTATAACAATCTGCACACCGACTCATCCACATAGCTCCCTGTTTTAAACATTATCATCTATCGAGACCTCCTCCACATAATTCGCCCTCATGTTAACCATTATCATGCTAGCCAAACCTTCCTCCACATAGTTCCTATACATTATCATCTACCAGACCTCTCCACATAGTTCCGCCCTGTATACATTATCATCTACCAGACCATCTCCACATAGTGTCCCTATACACATTATCATTACCAGACCTGCTCCCATAGCTCCCTGTACCATTATCATCTACCAGACCTCTCGCACATAGTGTCCCTGTAACATTATCATCTACCAGAGCCTCTCTCACATGTTCCCTATACATATTATCATCTACCAGACCCATCTCCACATAGTTACCTGTACATTGTCATCTACCAGAACCTCTCCACATAGTTCGCCTATACACTTAGCATCTTAACGTCAGACTCTCCACATAGTTCCCTATAACATTATCATTCTACCAGACGACTCCACATAGTTCCCTAATACTTATTCATCTACCAGACCTCTACACATAGTTCTTGTACCATTATCATTTCTACCACACCGTTTTCACCCTATTCCACCCTGGTGTGGTCATCCGCCACACGTATCACTCCGTATTCCACCCTGGTTCCTGGTCATCCCGCACATGGTTCACCCCTATTCCACCCTTGGTTGCATGGTCCAGTTCAGTACAGTCTCTCCCTCTGTGTTGCCAGTCTCAGGAAAATGCAGGAGCAAGTTAATTTTTCTATTATACTGTATGTATTAATAACTGTATTATACTGTATTATAACTGTATGTATTTTACTGTATTATACTGTATATAACTGTTCATGTATTATACTGTAATATACTGTATTATAGCTGTATGTATTATACTGTAATTATAACTGTATTATCTGTATGTATTACTGTATTAACTGTGTTATACCGGTATGTATTTATCTATTATACTGTATTATACTTGTATGTATTATACTGTAATATACTGGTATTAAATACGGTGTGGTAATTTTTACTGTAATATACTGTAATTATACGGGTATGTATTTTACTGTATTAATACTGTATTGTAACTGTATTAATATACTGTATGTCTGAAGGATTTCACTTGGAAACACCCATTCCCACGTTTCCGCGCTGCCCAACTGCCACGCAATGTGATTCCCAGTTCAGTCTCACCTCGGTCCGGCGAAGGTTTCTCTGGGCAAACGAGCTGGAAAGAAGCCCTTCTAAATACCTAACCCAACCTCTTCTGTTGACCCCAACATGTCTCACTCGTCTGTTTGACCCCAACGAATGCCTTCCTCTCTGTTGACCGCCAACATGCCTCCTCTCTGTTGACCCCGAACATGCTCCTCTCTGTTGACCCCAACATGTCCTCCTCTCTGTTGAACCGCCAAACATGTCTCCTCTCTGTTGAACCCCAACATGCCTCCTCATCTGTTTTGACCGCCAACATGTCTCCTCTCTGTTGACCCCGCAAATGTCTGCCTCTCGTTGACGCGGCGCAAACCATGGTCTTCCTCTCTGTGACGCCCAACATGTCTCCTCTACTGTTGACTGCCCAAACATGCTCCTCTCTGTTGACGCCAACATGTCTCCTCTCTGTTGACCGCCAACATGCCTCCTCTTCTGTTGACCCCAACATGTCTCCCTCTGTTGACCGCCCAACATGTCTCCTCTCATGTTGACGCCCAACATGTCTCCTCTCTGTTGACCCCAACATGTCTCCTCTCTGTTGACCCCAACATGCCTCCTCTCCTGTTGACACCCAACATGCCTCCTCTCTGTTGAACCCCAAACATGCCTCCTGCTCTGTTGACCCCAACATGTCCTCTCTCTGTTGACGCCCGAAACATGCCTCCTCTCTGTTTGACCGCCAATGTCTCCCTCTCTTGTTGAGCGTCACCAACATGTCTCCTCTGTTGACCCCAACGATGTCTCTCCTCTGTTGACCCAACATGTCTCCTCTCTGTGACGGCCAACATGTCTCCTCTCTGTTGACCGCGCCAACATGCCTACCTCTCTGTTGACGCCCAACATGCCTCCTCGTCTGTTGACGCCACCATGCCTCCCTCTGTTTGACTGTCCCGCAACATGTCTCCCTCTCTGTTGACCGCAACATGCTCTCTCTGTTGACCCGCAACATGTCTCCTCCTCTGGTGACGCCCCCAGCATGTCTCCTCTCCTGTTGACCTCCCAACATGCTCCGGTGCTCATGTTGACACCAACAAATGCCTCCTCTCTGTTGAAACCCCAACGATGTCTCCTCTCTGGATTGAAAACGGCGCAACATGTCTCCTCTGCTTGTTGACGCAAGCATGCTCCTCTCTGTTGCCCCCAACATGCCTCCCTCTCTGTTGACCCCAACATGCCTCCTCTCTGGATTGACCCCAACATGTCTCCTCTCTGTTGACCGCAGACATGCTCCTCTCTGTTGACCAACATGCCCCCTCTCTGTTGATCCGCCAACATGTCTCCTCTCTGGTTGACCGCCCAACAATGTCTCCTTCTCTTGTTTTGACCCCAACATGTCTCCCTCTGTTGGACCGCAGCATGCTCTCTCTGTGACCCCAACATGCCTCCTCTCTGTTGTGACCGCAACATGCCTCCTCCCTCTGTTGACCCCAACATGTCTCCTCTCCTGTTGACCCCACATGGCCTCCTCCTCTGTTGAAACCCCAAACATGCCTCCCTCTGTTGACCCCGCATGTATCTCTCTTGTTGACGAGCCCAAATGTCTCCTCTCTGTTGACCCCAACCTGGCTCCTCTCTGTTTGACCCCAACATGCCCTCCCTCTCTGTTTGACCCCAACCATGCCTCCTCTTCTGTTGACGCCAGCATGATCTCCTCTCTGTTTGACCCCGCAACATGTCTCCTCCTCTGTTGACCCCAACTGTCTCCTCTCTGTTGACCGCCAAACATGCCTTCCTCTCTGTTGACCCAACATGCCTCCTCTCTGTTGACACCCAGCATGTCTTCGCTCTCTGTATGACGACCCAACAATGTCTCCTCTTCCTGTTCACCCACATGCTGCCTCTCTGTTGACCCAGCATGTCTCTCTCTGTTGACGCCCAAACATGTTCCCTCCTCTTCTGTTGACCCAACCATGCCTCCTCTTCTGTTGACGCGACCGAGCATGTCTCCTCTTCTGTTTGACACCCAACATGTCTCCTCTCTGTTTGACCCCAACATGCTCCTCTCTGTTGACACCGCAACATGCCCTCCTCTCTGTGTGACCCCAGCATGTCTCCTCTCTGTTGACCCCAACATGTCTCCTCTCTGTTTGACCCCACATGCCTTCCTCTCTGTTGACCCCAGCAATGTCTCCGTACTCTGTTGACCCCGCAAGCATGTTTCCTCTCTGTTGACCCCACATGCCTCCTCTCTGTTGACCGCGCAACATGTCTCCTCTCTGTTGACCCCAACATGCCTCCTCTCTGTTTGACCCCAACATGCCTCCTCTCTGTTGACGCCCAAACATGTCTCCTGCTCTGTTTGAAGCCAACATGTCTCGCTGCTCTGCTTGTCCCCCAACAATGCCTTCCTTCTCTGTTGGCCCAACGAATGCCTCCTCTCTGTTGACCCCAACATGTCCCTCCTCTCTGTTGAACGCCCAACATGTCGTCGCTCTCTGTTGACCGCC
>NW_019947438.1:0-22204 GCF_002910315.2 Salvelinus sp. IW2-2015 | reverse complement strand
TTGCGGACTGGCAAGATAAAGCAAAGGCAGTTTCTCAGAACATAACAGCCCCACAATAGTTACACATGGGGTTAAACACATATAGTAATTAATAAGTGGGACAACACAATAAGTCTATTATGCAATGTGAGCAAGGTTGGGAGGTGAGATAGGGATGGTGAAGTGCAAACAATGATCAGCTAATGTTAGACAATATATCTGAGTTAAAATTTTAACAATAGAGTATGGATCCAAATATAAACGCATGGGAGGGTGAAGGTGTGCAATAACGCAAGGGTTAAATAAGACAACTAAAAAGCGTACAACCTGGGAGTTGGTGGGGTTTGCAGAACGAGAAGTAAGTGGAAGTTAGAGACGGAAAAAATACATGGGGGTTGCAAAGGAGCAGATGTAAATAATAAATAAAATACAGGGGTAGGTAAAGAATTGAGAGTATGGTGGTTTTGAGAGCAATCTAAACTTTGGTAGGATGGCAGTGGGTTATTACGGTGCAGTAATTATGAGTCCTCTACAGCTGGTGTCTAAAGGTAGTGGAGGGGAGATAGGTGTTTCCAATTATCTAGTAGAATATCATTTGTAGTGACTCTGGTCAAGTGCTTTGTACCAGTCAGGTTCTGTAATGGTCTAAGCAGAGAAACTGGGAAGGAAGGCGTCCAACACAGGAAAATTGGTTTTAGAGAGGCAGTTGACTAGGAGTATACTGCTGGAGGGCGTGCTACAGATAGTGTTGCTTCACTGTCGCTGATTGGCAGCACGAGAGCTGAGGGATATAGGGGGACTTTACCGGTAGGTCTTTGTGTGTAGACGATAGGAACCTTGAGAACCAGTGGAGTTTGGGGGGCCATTGGCGAGTTGATTTTGGAAAGTCGGACGTGGCCTAGATCGCATAACGATGAGTGTATGCCAGGGTTGCCGTGGTGGGTTAGTTTATGGTGTTTGTTTGTGATCAAATGCTGGTTCACGGAGCATGGCAATCAAACTACTTGTCCTGGATAGACTGCATCCAATTCTATTGAGTAGTGGGATTTCTTGAGGGTATTTGTGAAATGAATTCGATTCCAGTGATGTCAGAGATTCGGGAGGTGGGTACTTGGTTTGGGCTAGGGCATGGTGTCAGTTTTTTAAAGGGGTAGCTATTTTGGGCGGCAGTAGTGGCAGAGTTAGTGCTGCTCTTATGGTGGCGAATTAGGGGATAGCGCAATTGTCCAAAGATTGGTTCTTAGAATTTGTTGGAGTAATTGCTTGAGTGGTTGAGGTGCTAGGGACAGTCGGGTCGTATGTCTTTCTGTATCAACTAGGGGTTCCTTCAGATACAACATGGACGAAAACTGTACTATTCTTTTGTTGCGTTTGTCTCTTCAGCTATTGCTATGGGGTTAGAAGGTTTTCTTGATCCACCCAACTCATGTTAGTAGAATTGTTGGGGAACGAGACGACACTGGCGGAGCTCTAGGCTGTGTGGGCATAGTTCGCATCGATTCGGTTTTTGAAGGCAGCATTGGTTTTAGTGGTATTTAATGAGATTTGGGAAGGCACGAAGGAGAGTGTATGGATTCGAAGCTCTGGGCTGGAGAGTTTGTTAACGAACAAGTGTCATAAAGAAGGGCCAAGAAGTAATAGCAGAATGTGTCGTATGCGTAGCGGTGGAGTCAGAGAATCACCCGCAGCAAGAGGACATATTGGATGTATACAGAGAAGAGAGTCGTCCAAGAATTGAATCCTGTGGCCCCATAGAGGAACGCAGACCGGACACAAGACGCTCCGATTTGACACAACTGACTCGATCAGAGAAGTAAGTTGGTGAACAGCGCGAGGCAATCATTAGAGAAACCGAAGGTCTGTCGAGTCTGCCATGAGGATGTGTGGATTGCACAGAGTCCAACAGCTTGGCAGGTCAATGAATACGGCTGCACAGTATTTGTTTCCCTATCGATGGCGGTTAGATGTCGTTTATGACTTGAGCGTTCGTGGCGATGGTGCAAACTCCATGCACAGCTCTGAATACCAGCATTGCAGTCGGCACGGGACAGAAAGGTGTGGTCGGGAATTTCGAATGGGTAGAGTAATTCTGTCTGAATTTGTTATTGATCTATTGGCTTTGCGACGACCCCTTAGATAAGTGCTAGGGGTAGTGATGATATAGGTCTGTAGCATTGTTATGGACGGACGCTTGATGGGGTGTATCACAACTCCTCCGCGTGAGTTGACTGTAGAATGGGGTGCCATAAAACAACCGGCTCTGCTCTTCCTCAATTCTTTTTCGGGGCGTAGTCTGCCCGTGACCCAACTGAGCCCGGCTACATTAGAAGGAAGGGTTGAAAGAGGACTGTAAGTAAAACAATGGAGGTGGCAACAAATTATTGTCACTAAGAGTCCGTCTTTTCAACCGATCGCTAGTAAAGACAGGGTCCAGATTTGTCCAATTTGTAGCCGTGGGATCTTGTAAGGGGTCGTATTTTGCCAGCTGCCATCCTCTAGGACATAGGCCTCGTAGCTGTTATATTTGCGGCAAAGAAAGAGAATGGGGGAGTTGGGGCGACAGTGTAGCAGAAGAGGGAAGAGAGAGTTGCTTGTTTTGTGCGGTGGGTGGGTGCAAAGCCAGATGGGAATGGCCATTGGCCAGGGACTGTTGAGAAGGAAATATGCATTTGTTTTTTGAGAATATCATACCAATTAATGATAGAAAATATGTTTGCCTGAGTCGGTGTGGTCTTGGTGTGTTGACTGTGACAGATACGTTTCTCTCTCTCCTTTAGACTCAAGCTATTTCCAGAGAAACGGCGATTTGATACGTGGGAGCCGAATCCAAGGTGGTTCATACTTAATTTGCTACTAGAGGACTTTTGAGCCTTCCTATTCGGCAGACGAATAGAATCCCAGGAACTATTTTTTTGAAATTCTTGTTGTTTTTAGCCAGGCACATGCAAGTCTTTGCCAATAGCGAAAATAGAGGTACGCCTCTTTGGTAGCTGTATACTGTAACATTCTACACCTTGCGCTGGTAATACCTTACGATTGGCTTTTTCTGGTGGATGTTGTTCATCTTGCATACAAAAGATTTAGCTCTTTGCAAATTATTAATCGCGCAGGAGGTTGATTATGTAAGGTAGATGCAATGTCAATTATGCACACGTGCCAGCAACGGCTCATATATAGGTCGCACCTTGTTTATGATAAATAGTCCATACTTACCTCACCAGCACTACCCACTTGTCAGACCGTGCTATTACCTTCGATCGTCGTTGGCTATTGCGTCCCTCCCCTTCCATTACTGTCTTCGAGCCCCAACCCGCACACGGAGTAGCGTTCGTCAGCGGTCCACTCCTCACCTCCATAGAGTCTCGACCATACGGGTATGAGTAGTATCTACCAATCTACCATTACAATTTGTCTAGCGTATCACTCATTGATTCTTGGAGAGATGGTGCTCTAACAGAATATTAGCAGTGCATTCTCAAAGTAGATTGAAGCAGCAAAGCGCTATCTATAGCACATCAGTCGATATATAAGAAAGCAACCAAGCTAATACTACTAGCATACGATGCAATTTGTAACAGGATAGTACAAAGAATGTGAAGACGAATTACGACCGAATACTGACTGTCTCAGTTTGGATTAAAGACCAAGCACCCTGTCCCTGCTACTGAAATCCTAATAAGTGTCGTCTGATTGCTATGCCCAGATAGATGTTCTGATCAGTCGAGATCAAACCGACTAACACATAACGAGGATGACAGTCGTGTAACAGATTGATAGGAACAAAAATAGAACACCTTAAAATCTGCTCATTCCACTCACAAGGACTTACTTACAGGTTAAAAGAGCAATAAAAACGAAGCCCTGCGTGTACGCCAGACGTACGCACCGTATCACTTCTATACATTCATAACACAGAGTAGATAGATGGTATTAAGATTAGCCCTAAAACTTATGAGATTCGGCCCCTCTAGAGTACGTTATAACATAACCCATCTACAATTTAGCAACAACTATCTTTACCTACTGTTATTTATTTTATTAAATTTTATTATTTGGGCTCCTTTGGCACCCCATTAGTTTTCTTGTCTCTACTTTGCATTCTCTTCCGCTGCAAATCCAACATTCCAGGTTTTTTTTTAGTTTTATTTTACTTGGTGTGTTGTATTCACTTTCACCTCCATGAGACTTTTTTATTATTTTTATTTATTTATTTTATTTATTTATACATTTATATTTCGTTTGCCTTGTCACCTCCTTATTCACCTCACTTGCTCAATTGTATTAATAGACTTATTTTTTTTCACTGTATTAATTGACTATAGTGTTTGTTTTACTTCGCATTGTGTAGACTATGTGGTTGTTGTAATGTGTTCGACTGCTTTGCTTTATCTGGCCAGTCTCGCAATTGTAGAGAACGTGTTTCAATTTGCTTACTGGTTAAATAAAAGGTTAATATAGGAAAAATTAAATAAAAAAAAAATATGTTGAACTTTTTCCAATTTGTAAGTCGTCTGGATAAGTGAGCGTCTGCTAAATGAATTAATGTAATGGTAAATGTAACTAATTTAACTGAAATGTCATTAGGACTGTAGTGTACCTCGTCTTCACTGTAGCTCTTCTTGACCGAGACCTGGCTCCGGGAGGAGCGTCGTAAAGACCTCTGACCCTCCTTATCCGCTGCTGCCTTTTTACTCTGCTGTATCTCCCGGGCTTTCTCCACCAACTTCTTTGCCTTTTTTCTCTTTTTMGATGCATTGGATTCCTGATGAAGAGGATTCAAATGMGTTTAAGAAGAAAAACTACAAGTGAAAGGAAAGTGTGTGCTGAATTATAGCTGCTAATTCAAAACATCKGTTTCATATTCCAACTGATAAAAACAGAGGCTATAATRACCTTAGTAGCTAGGGGACTCAGGATTTCAAAATCACTTCCACCCTCAGACTTTGATGCAGAGCTTTGGAAGACYACTCTGGTAAATTTCATCCTGAAYGTTCAAGGTAACAATAKAATGATAATAGTTTATGCCAAGGTAGTCGAAACAGCAAAAACAAATGAAATGCCKAAWWTTTTAATTTTCAAACATATACAATGCAAACTAGATATTACAAAGTCAGCATGAAGCTAAAGCACTACTGTCTGTAGTAATGTATCGTCCTGCCTTTAAAACAGTGTCCAGACTAGGGACAGGCCTCCATTGTGGACGAGTCAATCTTTGTCCAAACCTATTGCCTCTCTGTTACTGACCAACAGGATGCACAAGCGAGACAATTAAAAACTATGCTTAAAGACATCTTGGCCATCCCTCACCTGATGGGACTTCCTGTCTTGTCTGGTGGACAGACCATCTGTGCTCTGAACACCCTGTGTCTGGACTTGTCTGACTTCMGGGTGGACATCTGGACCGGGCAGTCCTCGGTGACTGCTGCAACATCTTTCACCCTTTCTTTTTTTGTTTTCCTCACTGGGGTTACTGGATCAACAACAGGTGTCTGCCTGCAAGGGGCTTCTCTGGTGGACCGCCTGACTGTTGTTGATGTGGAGGTGGTGGGTTCTGCTTCAGGTTTAGCCTCAGTGTTGGACTTCCCTTTGGGTTTAGAATCAGTCTCCACAGCGTCAGTCTCCATGGGAACATGGTCTTCTTGTGCRMCAGGTGAGGGAACTGACTCCTGCTCCAAGGCCTTCTTCCTCCCTCGTCTCTGCGGTTTCTTCTTAGCTGCATTTTTACCTGGCTGCTCCTCTGTTGGGGCAGCAGAGTGGTTCTCCTCCTCAGCGGCCTCCTCCCCAGCCTCCCCCAAGGCCTTGTCCACAGGCTGCTTCCCAGGACCCTTGCCGGGCTTGGCTGGCTGCTTGAAAGCACTTTGTCCACAGGCTGCTTCCCAGGACCCTTGCCGGGCTTGGCTGGCTGCTTGAAAGCACTCATGAACTGCTTTCGCTCAGTCTGGCTGCACTTGGGAGTGGATGATTCAGACTCAACGACACTGAGCTCCAGGTCCTCCTCCTGCAGGACCACGTTGGACTTCCTTTTTGGGGCATGCAGCAGCTCCGGTCTAGACTGGGGACGAGRAGAGGAAGCGGACTTCACCACTACAGGTGCTAGGCTCCCCTCTTTTTCCCTGGAGAAGATGGAGGCCATCTTTTTCTCTGCAACCAGGACTGGCTCGTGGCCGGGGGAAATGGTGTGCACCTCAGCTTGGATGGTGAGGGTTCGAGGAGATATCTGCAGGGGACAAAGCTCATTGGCTTTGGGTACATCCAACGTGTCTTCTGGCTCCGGGTCGACTCCGCTTTTCTCCCCCACTTTCTCCTCTCCCTGGCCCCGAGTCTGCAGGAAGTCCTCAAAGGAGATGGTGACGGTGCTCCCGTTCAACTGAGACGCCTCACCCACGTTCACCTCTAAGCTTGCATCACACAAAGAGAGCTCAGCCTCCTGGACCTCGGGCACATACTYCCCCGTTTCCTTATCCTCCTGCTGCTTGGCTTTAGCCTTACTGACAGTCACCTTGTCTTTTCTAGGAATTTTAGGAGAACCGTCGCAACTTTCCTTTTTCTTTGCAGGAGCCCTTTTTTTAGAGTCCATCTTGGGATGATTGTCTTTTTGAGCCTTCTCAGGACATGCCGCGCCAGGGTCAATCTTACCACAGGTGTCTCCAGCCATGCCAGCATCAGCACTGAACTGGGCCAGCAGGGCAGCTGTGTCACTACCCAGGAAGCCACAGCTGCTGCTCACTACGTTGCCCTCTGACCCCTCACTGTCTCCTGGCCCCTCTAAGACCACACACTCCTCYGTCTCAGTGGAACCTGCATCAGCATCAGTCTCCTGTAACTGCCGGGCAACTTTGCTGGGCTTCCTGCCCTGTTTCTGAGGGGGCTTGGCTGGCAGCCTCACAGGGCTGTCTAGGCTGGCTGGTGATTCAGAGGGCTGGGGCCCCAGGCGGTTCTCCTTAGTCTGCTCTGGGGTACTACCTTTCTCTCTAACTGGTGTGGTCTTCCGGCTGAAGTAATCCATGATGTTGTTGGACCTGGGTGGGGAGAATGGTTTCTCCATGGGCTTGGGCACAGGGGAAAAGTAGTTTGTGATCMTCTTGACAGGAGGAGCATGGGCATCTTTGCATGATCTCTTGCATGGCTGTAAAACAAGGTGAGATGATTACRCTCTCAATTATTAAAACTATGCAATGAAAWWWMTWWATCCAATGCGTTGACACAGGCTAGTGTAGACAGATGGAATTTGGTTGCACATACCTGAGTTTCAAAATCTTCAATGACAGATGCCATAGCAACGACACCAGCCATAATTTCACTGACCTAAAATAATTAAATGGTTTTAGTTACAGTGACTAACTAGTTGGTGCATTCTGGTTCAGTTAAGTACTTAGGTAAGTTACCTACTAACTAGTAGTAGTCAGTTAACCTGAAAAGCAGCAACTGTAGATGGATAGCTAGTTAAGGGACAGATCAATGGTGGAATGTGGTAGTCAGCGAAAACAAAAGAACACAACTTACCAGCTCTTCTCCTTGATCCCTCTAAGAAGACACAACCTCTAAGCTACGCGAACTGTCATTGTGTGGCAAAGTTGATAGCTTGATAACTAACTGTCTGTCTAGGGAAATAAATATCTTAAAATAATATCTATCTATCTAGCTATATCCGACTATTGTTGGATGGCATGGCTAACGTTAGTTGGAAAATGATCGGCTAGCAAGCTGCCCAAAACCGCGTAACTAAACTACAACGAAGTTTTAACATGTAACTGCAAAGTAAATTCTAGATATTAAAGACGAATTAAAGACACATATAAGCAATAATTCCGTATATTGGGTACACTGGTAGTTTGGTTTCAGTCTTCCAAAAATCCCGCCTGACTCGTCTAGCCCAAAGGCGCCAAATTGCCTTTCGCTTCAGCGTCACCAACTCCACCACTCACAGTGGCAGAACATGTACACGTCACGAACAGTTGTTGATGTTTTGACTGCAGACTCCACCCCACGTGATATTGTAAATAATTTAACAAATACAGCAAAAGCAGATAAAAGATCAACCCACTGCTTCTAGTTTTGAAATAAATGAGAGTGAAGTAGATGTTATTCGTTGCTTGTATTGGATGATCCATCAAGGTTTGTTAATAAATGACTGTACAGGTGGAAATTATGACACCTACTACAAATGCATACTCTGATCAGTGCACAGACCATAAAACGTATAGGCACAGACAGTCCCTGTCATTGGAAGATTGTGAAGGTTATTTTGACTGCCTTTGACAAAAGTTATTTTCAAAATTTTCCGAAACGTTGGGGTTGAAATTATATTTTGTAATAAAGTGTCTTCAGATAATGTTAATATAACTTTATGTTTTTACATTATTTGTAGAAAAGTCATCTAAACCTTGTTCCCGCTCTCAGTGCTCCATCTCCGGTTGCTTCCCCTCCCGGAATATTTGATCGTCTGACTTCCCGCTCCTGCGCAGTCTCCCTGGCCTAAAACACCACTTTAACTTTCGTATTTTCTTCTCTCTCCCCTCCGCAAACATGTCGGAGTACAGCTCGGTACCGGCACCCGGGGCTGGAGCTCCTCTCGGCGGACATCTAGCTATCGGTAACGGTGGTGGAATAAAAAAAGATGCCTTTGCAGACGCGGTACAACGGGCCCGGCAGGTGAGACAGAAGCGAGAGCAGTGTAGTTATGCGCGTGAGCGCCACTGGGAAGGGGTGAAGAAAATGTGACTATTGTCTTGTTTCGTGTTGTTAGCTTGCAAAGCTGGTTGACTATGTTTGGCGAGCAATCAATACGGTTGCCAGTTATGATTATTATAGCTACCTAGTTAACGTTATAAGTCAAGTGAATTTGAAGACCCAGTTGACGTGCCACTGCAGAAATACCGTGATGATGTTGTTACCAATGCATGCAAGTTGAGTTAGCCTCTCCCAATGTTGTTGTGCTGTTGAGAGCTGGCTGCTTCTGCTGCATGCAAAGACAAAGTCCTATGACAGACAAGCGGGCTCCGAGCCCTCAGCGTGTCTGTGTTTTTGAGTGCATTCCCAACAAAGTATATATCCTATAACATCATTTGATTGACATCATTCAGCTCACAAACCATTAGCATCTCATGTAATATTGAAGTTGCTGATCAACGTTAGTTAATACCCAGGACCAGCACAAATAAATCAGACATTCTCATCATTCATGATATGCTCTTTGAATATCTGTTATGTGTTCAAGTGACTTCAACTTTTGTGCATCAGATTGCTGCCAAGATTGGTGAATGTGCAGGGTAGCCCCTATGAACAACATCAATGCACCAGACGTCTTTCCCTTCACAGCAAAGAAACGACAGTTGGAGGACCCAGGTACACACCACACACACACACACACATACAAACATACACAACACAACTACTGGGGACTGTGAAATGGCCACTGCCAATGTGAACGTCTGATAACTGGAGTGTGTGCACACAGATTATTGTGAGATCAGATTCAACCTTTGTTACTTGTTTTTTTTCTTCCCACAGATCAACCTGAGAGCAAGAAAATGGCTCCACAGAGTGACGTGGACTCAGCCACAGCTCTCTGTAAGTTGCTCTTCCTCATGTCTCCTACTACCTACTAAACCTGCTCCATCTTACATGAATGTCAACTGTCTCCCCTGGTCTGTCTGTACTGTGTCCGGCCCCTCTCCCCTGGTCGGTGTCTGTACGTGCCGGCCCCTCTCCCCTGGTCTGTGTCAGTACAGTTTCACCACTCTTCCCTGGTCGGTGTCTGTACTGTCCGGCCCCTCTTCCCTGGTCGTGTGTCTGTACTGTCGCCCCTCTTCCCTGGTCGGTGTCTGTACTGTACGGCCCCTCTTCCCTGGTCGGTGTCTGTACTGTCCGGCCCCTCTCCCTGGTCTGTGTCAGTACTGTTTCACCACTCTTCCCTGGTCGGTGTCTGTACTGTCCGGCTCCTTCTTCCCTGTTCTGTGTCAGTACTGTTTCAGCCACTCTTCCCTGGTCTGTGTCTGTACTGTCCGGCCCCTCTTCCCTGTTCTGTGTCAGTACTGTTTCACCACTCTTCCCTGGTCGGTGTCTGTACTGTCCTGCCCTCTCCCCTGGTCTGTCACTGTGAGCATCACCTGTGTTTTGTCTTGTCCTCATTTTGCAGTGTGTCAGTAATCTGAGCCCTGTCCTCTCTCTATATATTTCTCTTCTTTCTCTCTTTCCTTTTACAGCTATCGGAGCCAACTGGCAGCACTGGCCCAGCAGAGGCAAGTCATTAGCATCATTTAATCCATAACAATCCAAGTAGGTCTCTTAAAATGAAGTGAAATAGTATTGGGGATTGGAATTAGTTCTTCAGCAGAAGATTAAGGTGACAATATGTTGACGATTTGGATAACGAACTGTGTGCTTTGCTTCTCTCTCCCACAGTGCCAGGCTCACAACCACCTCAGAGGAGTACAGTGTCCTGATGGAATGGTGGGACTCAGTAAGTGCACTTTCTCAAATGCCACTTTATATAATGTTTACATACCCTACATTACTCATCTCATATGTATATACTGTACTCTATACCATCTACTGCATCTTGCCTATGCCGTTCGGCCATCGCTCATTGATATATTTTTATGTACATATCTTTATTCATTCCTTTACACTTGTGTGTGTATAAGGTAGTTGTTGTGAAATTGTTAGGTTAGATTACTTGTTAGATATTACTGCATGGTCGGAACTAGAAGCACAAGCATTTAGCTACATTCAAATTAATATCGGCTAACCATGTGTATGTGACAAAATACATTTGATTTGGA
Source organism: Salvelinus sp. IW2-2015 (assembly GCF_002910315.2). Taxonomy (NCBI): domain Eukaryota; kingdom Metazoa; phylum Chordata; class Actinopteri; order Salmoniformes; family Salmonidae; genus Salvelinus; species Salvelinus sp. IW2-2015. The sequence continues at coordinate 11,441 of NW_019947438.1, read as the reverse complement.
TTAGTTTTTTCGTTTTCATGTGTTGAATTTGAACATTACTGGACACATCATGAACATCATAATCAATAAAAATTACAACTCTCCTCTCTTCCTCTCCTCCAGTCATTGGCCGGGGCGGAGAACAGATCAACAAGATCCAGCAGGAATCAGGCTGCAAGGTTCAGATAGCCCCAGGTGAGGGACTGTGGAAAGTGTGGCCTTTATAGTCAATGGTTAGGAGCAGAGCTATAGTTGAACTCTTCATCTGTTTTTATGGTTGTGTGTCCGCGCGCGCGCGCGTGTGTGTGTGTCCGCGCGCGCGCGTGTGTGTGTGTTATTGACTGTTGGTTGTTTTCAGACAGTGGAGGTTTACCAGAGAGGAGTGTCTCTCTCACAGGGTCCCCAGACTCCGTACAGTAAGTGAGATCCTTGTTATCACAAGATGCTGTTCACCTCTAGCCACTGAATTTACACAGCTCTATCTTTATGTATGGCATATCTCTGTAGTTCCACTATTAATGTGTGCTATTGCACTCATCAGTTGAGTTGACCCACCCCCCTCTCTCTTCCACTCTGACTAGGAAAGCCAAGATTTTATTGGATGAGATTGTGTCTCGGGGGAGGGGCACGCCCCCCTCATCCTTCCACGAGGCGACCAATGGACAGAGTGGCTCAGGGCAGGAGATGATGATTCCCGCAGGCAAGGCTGGCCTCATCATCGGCAAGGGAGGGGAGACCATCAAACAGCTACAGGTATATACAGACAGTCAGTCGGCCTCACCAGTAGCCAGAGAAGTGTTCCACAACACGTTGTGTGTTTTGAGATGTTGACAGTTTCATCGCAAACAGGCTGATGTGTGCAGTCATGCAAATTACTTTTTMGGTTGTTAAATCTACAGAGCAAGCATGAAAGAAATATAAGCAGGAAACTCTCGTATCTCATTACACAAGTATTTCATGGACCATGTGAGTGTTGTGAATCGTTGCCATCAGTAGGTTGAGCAGAGCTGACCATGCTGTCTGTCTGCGGCGTTGACAGGAGCGAGCAGGAGTGAAGATGATCCTGATTCAGGACGCGTCTCAGGGACCCAACATGGACAAGCCCCTGCGCATCATCGGGGAGCCATACAAAGTGGAGGTAACACAAGGCCTTGCTACAATCTGCATCCCATATTGAATTGGCATGCTGTACTGCAGCTCTGCAGATGGGGGATTTGGTAGCAACTTTTGATGTGCTAATAGCTGTTCTCCCTAAGGAGACTTAATAAAGTTGTTTGAATTTGAATATCTGTCCTGTGGGTCTGCTCAGCAAGCCATGGAGTTGGTGCAGGAGATACTGAGGGAGAGGGATCAGCCTGGCTTCGGAGACAGGAACGAGTACGGCTCCCGCATGGGGGGAGGTGGAAGAGCCATGGACGTAAGTGAGAGGGATCTGTGTGTGTGTGTGTGTGTGGAGAGGGACTCACATTCTCCATCACAGGTCTGATGTTTTATTCGTAAGAGAGGGAGCACCTTCCTTTAGCTATCAATCTAATCTATTTGGCACTGTCTAACCTGCTCTCTGATTGGCTAGGTTCCAGTGCCGCGACACTCTGTCGGGGTGGTGATTGGTCGCAACGGGGAGATGATCAAGAAGATTCAGAACGACGCAGGAGTTAGGATACAGTTTAAACCAGGTATATAACTTAAACCAGGTATATAACTTAAACCAGGTATATAACTTAAACCAGGTATATAACTTAAACCAGGTATATAACTTAAACCAGGTATATAACGTTTCATAGTCATGTCATATGAACTACTGTTACTCAACTAATTTACACGGTTTAACCACAAGTTCTGTGGTGTCTACTAACAAGCTCTACATTCTGTATGTGGTGTTGCACAAGACTCAGAGGAAATGTCCTGTCTTTGTAGATGATGGCACAGGTCCAGATAAGATGGCCCACATCATGGGCCCACCGGACTGCTGTGACAATGCTGCCCAGATCATCCAGGAGCTACTAGCAGAGCATCAGGGTCAAGAGAGGAGGGAGGAACAGGGAGTACATACCTCACACGCAAGTAGAGTATCTGAAAAACAGCCACTGCTCACACGCTTTCCTTGGAACTTTACAAACAAGTGTATTGGAGCTGCCATGATGCTGGCCTTGTGAACATTCAACGCATTAGTGAACGCACTGAAACATTGTAAAACAAAATGGAACAATTGTAAAACAATGGACTCCATAACCTAACAAATGATAGTCTAGTTGTTAGAGCATTCCCACAATTCCCCATACAGTACATTACTGTTATTAGGAGCGTAATATTCCTCACTTAAAAAACTCTGGACTGAGTCCAGGACAGGACTAAATAAAAATGTAATTAAGACCTCTTTCTCTCTCTCTCTCTTCCACCCTCCTTCCTTCTCTAGGTACTCCCGCGGGCCTCCAGTCGCATGTCCCGAGGGTGGCGCAGGGGCCGCAGCCGAGGGGCAGGGGAGCTGGGTCCCCCTGGTTGTGGAGGAGGAATTACTTTCTCCCATTTCCGGGCCACAAGTTGCCTTGTGATCGGACGGGCGGGGAAAACATCAAGGCCATCAACCAGCAGACTTGGCCTTGTGGAGATCATTCCCGCCAAGCGTGCCCCCAAACGGCGACCCTGAACTTCAAGCTCTTTGTCATTCACGATCCCGGCTCTCCGCTGCAGCACCGCCTATTCAGCGTCTAGTTAATCAGGTCTCTATTGTCGAGGATAAAAGGTATTTTTTTGACGCGCTATGCAACCGGGATACACCTAAGCTACACGCGGTAACAGTGCACGTGTAAATCAGTTGCCCGTGAATTGGCACGTGCGCACTTTGTTGCCACTCTTATCGGGTTTCTTGAATGGCAGGAACTCGCGTGGGTCAGGATACCTTCGATCTAGTAATCCTCCTGCTAATGACTCTTGGAGGTCGGTGATTGTCGTGATGCTGAACTAGCGGGATGGGAAGGGCCATCTGGAATGATACTGACATAGATAGCCTTAGAAGGTTAAGAGGCACTCCACCAGTTGGGGGCTCAGCTGAGTGCGGGGAAGATGTCCAACCACAAAGCGGCCCCATGTCCTGCTGGGTTGACTGCGGATCCTTGTTGGTAATTTCTCCCCGCTCCCGTCTCGATTTCACAAAGTGGCCACCAACTGTGTGGGCTCGGAATTGTGAGAAATTATCACAACTCCCTCGCCATTCACACGAAATCGCATAGGGGGGACATCCACCAGTGTTCCACCCTCCTGCCCCCTGCGCACTGTCGTAGCCACCCTTGGCGTTGCCATCGCTTCCAGGGTCCCTCTGTCCTGTTGTCCAGGTCTGGGAACCAGGCCCATGGGTCCCCTATAATCCTGATCCCTATTAACCCCAGGAACCCTCGGGCGGACATGCCAGTTGAGGGCAACGGCCGTGGAGGGGAACCCTGAGCAAGGAAGGAGGGGTGGAAGAGAGAGAGAGAGAAAAGAGGCGTTCTTAAAAAGTGAAGAATTTTTGGAATGATAAGCTTCCGTTGGAGAGATTCGTACTGGATCAACGTAGATAAGTCACGAGAGGTTTGTCTATTAAGAAATAGACGATATTTTACCCTCCTAACTTGAAGCCATAATTGTAACTTACGTATATGTGCGGTGCGAGAATTGTGCTGGAGGATTAGAGCTCACTAACACTAGTGACCCTCGTCAATTTTTAGTCCTCAGTTACGATTATGACGAGAAGTCCTACTTTATGTTTACAATATGCTATTTCCATTTTGATCTTGCAGCTAATGCTAACTAGGGTAGGTTCACTAAAATGCGATTGTTGCCATATGTCTGTCACGTAAGCATAGACTGGCGAGCGGGCATATTCTATGGCCAGTCCTTTCCAAATACACTTTGTATGTACAACAGTTTCCCCAAGGAGCAGTGGAGCAGTGGCTGTTTTGCAGATACGTACTACTGCGTGGTGAGTATGGTACCTCCATCGTCCCTACCCCTCCCTCTGACCCTGATGCTCTGCAGTAGCTCCTGGCCCGCATGTAGTGGGCAGGCAAAATGGGTCACCAAGGGCCGATTCGCGGGTGGGGCCCATGATGTCGGGCCATGCTTATCCCTGGACCACCTGTGCCATCATCTACACAAGACAGGAAATCATCCCTCTGAGTCTTGATGGCAACAGCAGACATTGCATCAGAATGATAGAGCTTGTTACGTTGAACACCTTACAGAATTGTTGGTTAAATGAACCGTGTAAATTAAGTTGGAGTATCGACAGTGAGTTCCATGATGGACATAGACTAATGAAGATCTAGTTATATACGCTGGTATATAAAGTTAACTACTCTGTTTAATGTATATATATACTGGGTTTAAAAAGTGTATTCATACCTGGTTAAACTGTATCCTAACTCCTGCGTCGTTTTGAATCTTCTTGATCATCTTCCCCGTTGCGACCAAATCAACCAACCGACAAGTGTGCTGCGTGTGTCACTGGAAACCTAGCCATCAGAAGCGCAGGTTAGACAGTGCCAATAGATTAGATTGATAGCTAAGGAGGTGCTCCTCTCTATAATCGAATAAAACAATCCAGTATCATCTGTGTTGGAGAAATGTGAAAAAGTCACCCTTGAACGAACCACGGACAACACGCACACAACTACACAGAATCGCCGTACGCATCTCTAAACTCCGTCCACATCCCAAGCCTAACAGTTGGTGCTCGCTCTTTCTCCACCTCCCCTTCCGCAGTGGCGGGAGCCGCTATTTCCGCTTCCTACCATCTCCGAATGACAGGCTGTACAGCTCCCTTTCCTCTACTCAGTCTATCTCCTTGTGACAATCCAACTCTCCTATCGACTAATAACGACGCTCTGGAGGTGCAATGTAACACACACAAAAAGATATCTAGCAAAGATCGCACAAAGACAACTTTATTGAAGTCTCTCCTTTATAGGGGAGATACAGCTATTTAGGCACATCCAGAAAGTTGCTCACCAAGATCGCCCATTCCTCCGGAACTTGCAAGAATTGATATGCATGTCCCATGATTCTCGATCAATATGGGATGCAAATTGGGTAGCAATGGGCTTGTGTGTTACCCAACCCTTTCCACTTTGTATGGCTCTCGCGACCTAGATTTGGGTCCAGGGTGCGTTGTTGTCTCATCACAGTTAGTGGGTTCTCCTGACGACGACTTCAGCGTAAATCGATGGATCATCCTTCCACTCCATGCTCACGAGCCTCACACTAGTCTTAAAGGGGGCCCGGCAGACAGACAGACGCATGGTTTCAGCCTTAGCTCAGACTTTCCTATTGATTACGAGCAATGGAATCCCCTAACAGACGACTCACAGAAATGTGGTCACATTGAAATTATCTGAATGTTAAATAGAATCAGATATCGAGAGTTCCTGCTAATTTCTCTTTCGAAGATGCTTTGGCTGGCCATAGGAAATTGTATCACTATACCAAAATACCACGTAGTGATTTTGGGCATCGACTTGCAACAATTTCGAGACCTCTAGTATTGCGGATTGAACAACAATGTCTAACTCACTATCCTCTAAAAACACACTCAACGTTTTGTGGAACACTTCTCTGGTCTCACTGGTGCAATGGGCCGCACTCGCACACTCTGGTCTGGTATTATTATACTGTAAGCCTGAGTAGTGTGCATGAGGGTCAGTCCCACGGCTCCCGTTCGACCGACTGATGCTCAGCCTATGGAAGGGGACCCAGCCTGTCGCTGCGGGAACATCCATCTCCCTCTGCACACTTGGACGCCACTCTGTCCATTGGTCGCCTCGTCGAAGGATGAGGGGGGCGGGCCCCTCCCCGAGACAACAAATCTCATCCTATAAATCTTCGGCTTTCTAAGTCAAGAGTGAAGAGAGAGGGGATGGGTCAACTCAACTGATGAGTGCAATAGCACAGATTAATAGTGGAACTACAGAGATATGCCATACCACTAAAGATAAAGACTGGCTGTTGTAACAATTCCTTATGTTGGCTATAGGGTGAAACAGCAATCTTGTGATAACAAAGAGACTGCACTCATACTGCGGCTACGGAGTCTGGGGGTCGCCCCTGTGAGAGAGACACTCCTCTCTGGTAAACCTACACTGTCTGAAAAAACAACCAACAGTCAAATAACAACGACACTAGGCGAAACGCCGCCGCCTGCAACCGGACACACATCGAGCCAGCACCTGCGCGCGAGGCCTACACCAACTAAACCATTAAAATACGAGATGAGCCAAAGGTAGATTCATAACTATAGCATCATCGCGCCTACCTTGAACGCCATTGAGACTATGTAGAAGGGGCCACACTTCTCCACAGGGTCCCCTCAGACCTGGGGGTATCGTGGAACGCTCTGGCAAAGGGCCTCGGATGCCTGCCAGCTGGGATCCTTCGTTGATCTGTTCTCCCGCCCGGCCAATGACTGGGAGGAGAGGAAGAGAGCGAGAGTTGTAATTTCTACATTGACAATTAACTGCATGTTCATCCAGACTCGTGGTCAGGTAATGTTCAAGAGTTCAACAACATTGAAAAGCGAAAAAGAGCTAATCCACAATCAAAATTGTATTCACCTGTCAGCAGAGACACATGAGTTACGCAGCCAGATATTAATCCCGCAGTGGAAGTGTGCTAAACTGCTTGAGTGCCTCAGCTAACGCCTCCTGGGAGAACCATGGCGCCACGATAGATATCTAACAAGTAACATTGCTACCATACACAATATTTCACAACAACTACCTTATAAACACACACAAGTAGTAGAGGAATGAATAAGCAATCAAATGGCTGACAAATAAACAATTAGTGTCGAGGTGGAAAGCGTGAATGGCCGAACGGCCAATAGGCAAGAATGCACAAGTAGATGATATATGGGGATGTACAGGTTATTGAGTACATAGGAGAATGGAGTAATGTACGGACGTTATGTGTAGACATTTCATATAAACATAAATTGGCATTTGGAGAAAGGTTGTCAACTTACTTGAGTAGACCCAACCTATATCCATCAAGGAAACACTAGTACTCCACTCTCGAAAGGTGGTTGCTCGAAGCTGGCACTCAGTGGGGAGGAGAAGAAAGTGCGAAAGCAACAAACAAGATTCGTTAGCACAACGAGTCGCAGTTTAGAACTATTTACTTCTCTTTTCACCAGAATTAATCTTCTGGGACTGAAAGAAACTAATGTTATCCTAGGATGCCCCACTTACGAGTTTTTCCTACTTCAATTTTTTGAGATACCGAGCTTGGATTGTTTCATTTATGGATTAAATGAAATGACTCGCTCATGTGACTTGCCTCTGGCTGGGCCAGTGCTGCAGTTTGGTGCTTCTTATGATCTTAGCTGTAAAAGGAAAGAGACGACACAGAACAGAGAAATTATTACTCAATATGTAGATGTAGGGTAACAGCGGTCCTCAGATTACTGAGGCGTAATAGCTGTGTAACACCATCTGGCAAAATTTTGTGAGGACAATGAAACGACGCACTGGTTGTTTGACTGTAACAGCTTTCAAGCAAGTGATCTATGAACCAAATGTTGGAAGACAGTGTGCTCAGAGACGAGCTAACAGACAGGCCTTAGAACACATAGGAGAGTGAAGAGTTGGTTGAAAAAACCAAGTAACTCCGACACAGAAACAGGTGTTATAGTAGCCGGACAGGTAGCAAGACCAGGGAAGAGTGGTGGAAAACAGTACTGACACAGAACAAGTGTGAAGAAGGAGCCGGACAGTACAGACACCCGGAGCACTCAAGGCCGCCTGGTAAATGTAGGGTGAAAGAACAAGCATAATCCTTTTTCCATGTTAACTTGTCGATCCATAGCAATTAATCTCTTCTTCATCCATAAAGACCCCCTCGACAACTATTGCACCGGGGAGAGGGGCCGGACAGTACACTCGTACGCCCCCACCCAGCCAAGGGCCAGAGGAAGGCGTGCTGAAACAGGGACGAAGGGGCCGAAGTGTATAGCGACAGCGAGGTATGCCACCAGACACGCCCAGCCCCAGGTGGATGGGCAGAACGCAGACTAAACAGGGTAAGAGGGGCCGGACAGTACCAAGCAAAACCGCCTGGGCACGCAGAGTAATACCAGGGGCAAGCAGAGCCTGGGCCCGGACTCTACTTACAGACACCCGGGCCAGACCAAGACGGGAGGACGAAAGGGCCCGCTGAAACTGTACTGGACCCACAAGGAGCACAAGGGCGGAGAGGGGCCGGACCACGAGTACAGACACCCCTCAAGCAAAGGCCAGCAGCGAACGTAAGGGGAGAAGGGGCCGGTATCAGATACACGAGAGACCCTACGACAGTGGGGATGATCAAACTGGTTGAGGAACGATTTACCCTCATGAGAGAGAGGGATGCAAGTATAGAGGACAATAGTGTTATGGTGGTGAGAATCATGAGGAAGAGCAGCTTAGTAAGAGTAGCTTGTGGAGAAATCCTTGAGCGTCACCACATTTGTGGAGCCGATCGTTTCTTTGGCTGTGCTCCTGCAGGTTTGTATCTCGCCTTTGGGAAGTACCAACTGAAAGAAGTGTAACTCAGTGTAATACCCAAAGGGGTGTGCAGGATACTGTCTGATTCTAAACAATTATATATATCCCATAGTGGGCTCGCCGCGAGAGAAGCACTGTACACTTACTTCGACGAGGGTTTATTCAAGGGAGCCGCTGGTGTTCTTGACTCTCCAGGCAAACTTTTGGCAGTGGGCCACCTCTTTCCACAGTCCACCCAGTTATGCCTTGTGTGTGTGTACTCTCGTGTTGTGTGTGGTGTGTGTCTCAGTCAGTCGAGTGTGAGTCAGGCCCTGCGCGTCGTCCAACTTGTCGCTTTCTTTGGTGAAGGGAAACGACGTCTCGTGAGCAGCTTGCAATTAAAGAGAGGCTGTAGAAATTTAAAACGAAAATGGACGAGGGGCTCTAACCACACTTAATACTGCACCCACTTCGAAACAGCAATTCCATTGCCCGGCAGAAAACATCTGAAGGCCCGCAAATCAAAAGTTTTGAAGTTGCACTTTGTATATATCGAAAATTATGTATCAAGATTTAAATAATTTCCAAATATAATGGATGTATTTTGATTCTCATAAGTAAAAAGGGGATTCGTTGGCCTAGGCATGTGCAGTATATTCGCCTCCCTGATTTCTATGTTCTGCTCTGCCTCTTGGTCCTGGTATCTACAAATCTAACGTCCCAACCTGACACAAACAATCTACTCACAAACTTATGTTATCAATGAAGAATTGCACTAAAAAATTAATGTCTGAAAGTAGGTGAGACAATAGACATGAAAATTGTGTCTCAATCTTGAAGGGCCTGTGAGCTGAATGAATGTTTAGGAAGATGGAAATTTATAACTTAGTTGGCTTTCTTTTCGATTGGGATTGTGAGGCTTATACCACAACTGAAGAGATCCATTCCCACTTCGAGTTGTGCTATTCGAGTTCCCGTCATGCCTTGTGCTGCTCATTCAGAAGATACATGAAACTTGGGAGAATTTAGACATTCTGGGTCATTTGCAACTTGCAGAAAAGGCAGATTGAAGCATGACCTGGGTTAGATCCATCCACCTTCCACCCAATAGAAAATCGCAAACATTCTCCCCTTATTTTTTATTTTAAATTTACCCCACAGCAAACTGTCTATTCAAGTGACTCTTTATATCTTCCTAGTCTAACAGGACCTACTAATACTGCATTTAACTGAATTAAAATTTATTTATAAAGATAGCAATTATTTACATGAATGGTAAAAAGAGTAAGAGTGGGAGATTTTGCTTTTAATTGAATTGTAGTTGATTTCTCCTTCATTTGAACATTCCCATCACCTAAAGTTGGCTTGGTCTCATACATTTTGAGCTTGGGTTTTGGAATGTTTATGTTCTGTGAATTATAATTTTTTGTTTTCCCGGTTGTTGTGTGACTGTACAGTGTTTAATGTGTCCCCACAAGTGATGATAAACGTGCCGTGTCTGTATGAGTGTGGTTGCTACCAGCGCGAAGACTTCAAGTGATTGGGAACGCTAGTTAACATAGCCCGGGTTATTCTCAGTGTGAAGTTACCTACCTACAAACATCAACACAATAAACACTGTCTGTTTAACTCAACCTGTTGCACGGGAGACGAATGTGTTAGAAGTTTAGTTTTCCTTGAATCGGTGAACGGTCTTCTACATTGTATGTTTTTAGTTTTTTTTTCTCAATTGTTTTTTGACTAAGTTCCAATAAGAGATGTCCTGACTCCCCCAAGTTGATCCCTTCTGCTGGGATGTCCTGACCTCCAACAGTTAGATCAACTTCTGATGGGATGTCCTGACCTCCCACCAGTTTGATCACCTTCTGAATTGGATGTCCTGACCTCCCACCAGTAGAATCAACTTCTGATGGGATGTCCTACTCCCAGTTAGATCACCTTCTTGATGGGATGTCCTGACCTCCACCAGTTAGATCACCTTCTGATGGGGGTTTCGCTGACTCCCCACAGTTAGATCACCTCTGTAGGGAATGTCCTGACCTCCCACCAGTTAGATTCAGGAGCTTCTTGATGGGACTGGTCCTGGACCTCACCACCAGTTAGATCACCTTCTGATGGGATGTCTGACCTTCACGCACCAGTTGATCACTTCTGATGGGATGTCCCTGACCTCTCACATTAGATCACTTCTGATGGGATGTCCTGACTCCCACCAGTTAGATCACCTTCTGATGGGATGTCCTGACCTGCTCACCAGTTAGATCACCTTCTGATGGATGGTCACCTGGACTCGCTCACCAGGTTAGATCACTTTGATGGGATGTCCTGACCTCCCACCAGTTAAATCACCTTCTGATGGATGTCCTGACTCGCCACAGTGATCACCTTCTGATGGGAATGTCCTGACCTTTACCACAGTTAGATCACTCTTCTGATGGATGTCCTGACGCTCCCACCAGTTAGTTCACTCTGATGGGATGTCCTGACCTCCACCCGTTAGATCACTTCTGATGGGATGTCCTGACCTCCGCCCACCAGTTTAGATCCCTTCGATGGATGTCTGACCTTCACCAGTTAGATCACCTTCTGATGTCATTGGGGACAGGAGTTTTCCCTGCTCAAGGGAAATCTTTTTGGCCCTGTTATAGTTTTAAACGGGGTTCTGGTTGCACAAATTCAGGAACTTTCAATAAATTCTTCCCTGGTTTCCCTGAAATACCGGTTGGAGATTCCCAGAATCAGAGGGAATAGCAGGAAATCCAGAAATCCTCCAACCGATTTCTGGAAAACCAGGGATTTATTGAAAAGTCACGGAATTTTGCAACCCCTAACTATGGTCCCTGTCAGGTGAAAAGAGCTCCTGGCCCTACTTCAGAGTGAGTTTTTAAGGTTGCACTGGAATATAGCTATGGTTATGAAGAGTCTATTGTAAGTAAGATGGTTCAATAGTATGGTTGTAGGTTAACCCTC
>NW_019947437.1:20425-42631 GCF_002910315.2 Salvelinus sp. IW2-2015 | reverse complement strand
TAGTAGGTACCCAGGATAAGAGAGAAATCTGCTACTGGGTTGTAGACGGTCCCAGGTAAGTAGAGAGATCCTTACTGGGTTGTAGACGGTCCCAAGGTAAGCAGAGATGGTCCGTACTGGGTTGTAGCGAGGTCCCAGGGTAAGAGAGAGTGCTACTGGTTGTAGGAGGTCCCCAGGTAAGTAGAGAGAGCTCTACTGGGTTGTAGGAGGCCAGGGGTAATGTAGAGAGACCCTTACTGGTTTTAGGAGGTCCAGGGTAAGTAGAGAGACCCTAACTGGTTGTAGGACGGTCCCAGGTGTAAGTAGAGAGATCCTACTGGGTGGAGTGTAAAGTGAGAGACTACTGTAAGCCAGGTAAGTAGAAGAGATCCTATGGGTTGTAGAGAGGTCCAGGGTAAGTAGAAGAGTCCTACTGGGTTTGTAGGAGGCGGTAAGTAGAGGAGACCCTACTGGGTGTAGGAGGTTCCCAGCGGTAAGTAGAGAGTTCCCTTGGTTGTAGGACGGTCCCAGGGGATAAGTAAGAGAGTATCGCTACTGGGTTGTAGGAGGTCGGTAAGTAGAGAGACACTGTTTGCGAGGTCCGTAAGTAGGTGACCTATGGGTGTACGGTCCCAGGTAAGTAGAGGATCCTTGACTGGGTTGTAGGAGGTCAGGGTATAGAGAGAGTCCTTACTGGGTTTGTAGTATCCCAGGGTAAGCAAGAGACCTATGTGTTGTGGAGGTCGCAGGGTAAGTAGTAGAGATCTACTGGGTTGTAGGGGTCCCAGGTAAGTAGAGAGATCCTACACTGAGGTTGTAGGAGGTCCAGGATAAGTAGGAGAGACTACTGGTTGTAGGAGGTTCCCAGGTAAGTAGGAGATCCTACTGGTTTGTAGAGTCCAGGATAGTAGAGAGATCCTACTGGTTGTAGGAGTGTCCCAGGGGTAGTTTGAGAGAGATCTACTGGGTTTAGGAGGTCCCAGATGGTAAGATGAGAACCTCCTACTGGGGTTGTAGGAGGTCCCAGGGTAGTAGGAATCCACTGGGTGTTAGGAGTCCAGGGTAGTAGAGAGACCTAACGTGGGTTGTAGTAGGTCCGGTATGAGATCTTACGTTTAGAGTCCAGGAATAGAGGAGATCCTACTGGGTTGTAGGAGGTCCCAGGGGTAAGTAGAGAGACCCTACTGGGTTGTAGGAGGTTCCAGGGTAATAGAGAGATCACCTATTCTGGGTTAGAGTCAGTAGGAGGAGTCCCGTGATGAGTCTGGGTAAGTAGAGAGATCTACTGGGTCTAGGAGGTCTCAGGGTAAGTAGAGAGACCTACTGGGTTGTAGGATGGTCCCAGGGTAGTTAGGAGATCCTACTGGATTGTGTAAGGAGGTTCCAAGGGTAGTAGAGAGACCCTACTGGTTTAGGGTCCGTCAGTGAGGACGGTTAGGAGGTCGGTGAAGCCTGGTTTAGAGTTGAGTAAGCTATGGGGTAGGAAGTCCGGTTACAAGTGAGGATCTATGGGTTGTAGGGCCAGGGTAAGCTAGAGAGATCCTACTGGGTGTAGGAGGTCCCAGGGTGGTAATTAGAAGATCCTACTGGGTTGTAGGAGGTCCAGGGTAAGAGAGAGTACCTACTGGGTTGTAGGACGGTCCCAGGGTAAAGAGAGAATCCTCCTGGGTGTTAGTGACGGTCTCAGGATAAGTAGAGAGACCCTAATGGGTTGGTAGGAGGTCCCAGGGTAAGTAGAGAGAGACTCTACTGGGGTTGTAGGCAGGTAGCGTCAGGTGTAGGGTCAGTTAAGCGAGAGGACCCCTACTGGGTGTTGTAGGAGGTCCAGGTAAGTAGAGAGTACCTACTTGGGTTGTAGGAGGCAGTGTAAGTAGAGAGATCTACTGCGGTTGTAGAGGTCCCGTGGTAAGTTAGAGAGATTCTACTGGTTGTAGGAGGTCCACGGGTAGTAGAGCAGACCCTACTGGTTGTAGTGAGGTCCCAGGGTAAGTAGAGAGATTCCTCTGGGTTGTGGAGATAGGTAGTGAAGACCACGGTGTAGGAGGTCCAGGGGAGTAGAGAGACTCTGGGTTCAGTAGTTGGAGCTACGGATTGAGGTTGGGTAAGTAGAGGCATCTGGGTTAGAGTCGAGGTTAGGAGAGCTGGTGTAGAGAGGTAGTAGAGATCCCGGGGGTTCCATAGATAAACCCTCGGGTTGTAGGAGGTCCAGGGTAAGTAGATGATCTATGGTTGTTATTGGTAATAGAGGTCCTCAGGGTTAGAGGTCGAGTAGAAGAAGAGATCTTACTGGGTTGTAGGAGGTTCCCAGGGGTAGCGAGCTACGTGGTAGAGTGCCGGTAATAGGCCTACTGGTTGTAGGAGGTCCGCGGTATGTGAGTCCAGGGAGAGAGAGATCCTACTGGGTTGTAGGAGGTCCAGGATAAGTAGGGAGAGGTCCTACTGCGTTGTAGGAGGTTCATGGGTAAGTAGAGAGATCCTACTGGGGTTGTAGGAGTCCCAGGGTAAGTAAGAGAGAGCTTACTGGGTTGTAGGAGTCCAAGGTAAGTAGAGAGACTCCTACTGGGTTGTAGGAGGGTCCCAGGTGTAAGTTAGAGAGACCTATGGGTTGTAGGAGGCAGGGTAAGTAGAGAGATCCTACTGGGTGTTGTAGAGGTCCAGTGGTAAGTAGAGAGACTCTACATGGGTTTAGGAGGTCCCAGGGTTAAGAGAGAGCCCCGTACTGGGTTGTAGGATGGTCCAGGGTAAGTAGAGAATCCTACTGGGTTTATAGGGTCCCAGGGTAAGTAGAGAGGACCCGCCTACTGCGGTTGTAGGAGTCCAGGGTAGATAGAGAGACCCATACTGGGGTTGTTAAGTAAGTGAGAGTCCACTGGTGAGGATCAATGCTAGAGAGATCTACTGGGTTGTAGGAGGTCCCAGGGTAAGGTAAGAGATCCTACTGGGTGTAGGGAGGTCCCGGCGAAAGAGTAGCCCTACTGGTTTGTTATGGAGGTTCTCATGGTAGTAGAGAGTCCACTGGGTTTAGGACGGTCCCGGGTAAGTGAGAGCCTACTGGGTTGTAGGACGGTCCCAGGAGTAAGAGAGAGACGCTACTGTGGTTGTAGAGCAGTCCAGGGTAGTAGTGAGACTCTACTGGTGTTTGAGGAGGTCACGGTAAGTATGAGAGACCTCTTCTGGGTTGTAGAGGGTCCAGGGTAAGTAGAGAGATACTACTGGGCTTGTAGGAGGTCCAAGGGTAAGTAGAGAGATCCCTACGGGTTGTAGGAGGTCCGCAGGGTAAAGTAGAGAGATGCATCTGGGTGGTAGGAGGTCCAGAGGTAAGCAGAGGCCATCCTAGCTGGGTTGTAGGAGGTCCAGGGTATAGTAGAGAATCCTCTGGGTTTGTAGAGGTCCCAGGGATAAGCAGAGAGGATCCCTACTTGGGGTTGTACGGAGGTCCCAGGTAAGTAGAGGAAGATCCTGTACTGGGTTTGTAGGAGGTCGCACAGGTTAAGTAGAGAGATTCCTACTGGGTTGTAGCGGTCAGGGGTAACCCTGTTGAGGTCCAGGGTAAGTAGAGAGTCTACTGGGTTGTAGAGAGTCCAGGGAGTAGGAGACATGGGTTGGTTTAAAAAAAAAGTAATGTAGATGAGATCCTACCTGGTTGTAGCGAGGTCCCAGGTAAGCAGAGAGACCCTAATGGGTTGTGTAGGAGGTCAGGTTTGTAGAGAATCTACTGGGATTTAGGAGGGTCCAACTGGAGTGAAGGGGGGTGGGGAGGGGGGGGGGGGGGTGGGGGGGAGGGGGGGGGGGGGTGGGGGGGGGGGGGGGGGGGGGGGGGGGGGGGGGGAGACCCTACGGGTTGTAGGAGGTCCCAGGGTAAGTTAGAGAGATTACTGGGTGTTAGGAGGTCCAGGCTAAGTAGAGAATCCTACTGGGGTGTAGGAGGGCTCCAAGGGTAAGTTAAGACGAGATCCTACTGGTTTGTAGGAGGTCCCAAGGGTAAGTAGCAGAGGACCCTACTGGTGTGGTAGGAGGTCCTAGGGTAAGTAGAGAGGACCCTTAAGTCAGAATGGATCGTATGGAGGTCGCAGGGTAGTAAAGTAGTGTAGACAGACGCAGAGAGTCCTATCTGGCCTTGTAGGAGGTCCCAGGGTAAGTAAGACTAACAGGAGACCTACTGCGGTTGTAGGAGCGTCGCCAGGGTAGTTAGAAGGAGATCCTATGGGTTTGTAGGAGGTCCCAAGGGGTAAGTAGAAGAGTCCTACTGGGTTGTAGGAGGTCCAGAGGGTAGTAAGAGATAAGGTTAATTTCTAGCTTGGGTCTGTAGTACGGTCCTAGGATAAGTAGAGAGATCCTAGCTGGTGTAGGAAGGTCCAGGGTGAAGTAGAGAGACCCTATGTGGGTAGTAAAGAATCTACCTGTAGAGTCCCAGGGATAAGTATGAAGGAGACCCTACTGGGTTGTAGGAGGTCCAGGGTAAAGTAGAGAGACCCTAACGGTTTAGGAGGTCCGGAGTAGTAGAGAGACCACTACTGGTTTAGGACGGTCCAGGTAAGAGAGAGCCACTACTGGGGTGTGTGAGTGGGTCCCAGGGTAAGTAGAGAGGATTTTTTTTCCTACTGGGTGTAGGAGGTCCCAGGTGTATAGTGAGAGATCCACTGGGTTTTAGGAGGTTCTCCGGGTAAAGGGATTGAGGCTGGGTGAGGGTCCCAGGAAAGTGGAGATCCTACTGGGGTTGTAGGGGTCCCAGGGTAAGTAGAGAGACCCTAAGGGTTAGGCTCAGGTAGGTAGAGCACTGTTGGTCCAGGGTAATAGATGAGATATGTGTAGGATCCAGTATGAAGAGCTTGGGTTGTAGGAGGTCCCAGGCGTAAGTAGAGATGATCCTACTGGTTTGTATGAGTCCCAGGGGTAAGTAGAGAGACATCCTACTGGGTTGTAGGAGCGTCCCAGGGTAAGTAGAGAGATCCCACTGGTTGTAGAGTATCAGGATTAAGCAGAGAGATCCTACTGAGTGTAGGAGGTCCCAGGTAAGTAGAGAGATCCTACTGGGTTGTAGGAGGTCCAGGGTAAGAGAGATGATCCTCGGTTGTGGAGGTCCAATGGGTAAGTAGCTGAGAGACCCTACTGGGTTGTAGGAGGTCCCAGGGAGTTAGAGAGATTCCTACTGGGTTTAGTGACCCCAGGAGTTAGGAGATCCTACTTGGGTTTATAGGAGGTCTCCAGGGGTAAGATAGAGAGACCCTACTGTGTTGTAGGAGGTCCCAGTGCTAAAGAGAGAGAGACCTACGGTTTAGGAGGTCCAGGGTAACGCTAGAGAGATCCCACTGGTTGTAGGAGGTCGCAGGGTAAGTAGATAGATCCTACTGGTTGGTAGGAGGTCCAGGGTTAAGTAGAGAGACTCCTACTGGGTTGTAGGTCAGTTCCCAGGGTAAGTTAGAGAGACCCGTACTGGGTTGTAGAGTCCCAGGTAAGTAGAGACGATCCCTGTAGTACGAAAGTGGGTTTGGTTTAGGATTCCAGGTGATAGTTAGAGAGATCCTACTGGTGTAAGAGTCCAGGGTAAGTAGGAGAGACCTCTTACTGGGTTGTAGGAGGTCCAGGGTAGTAGAGAGACGTCTACTGGGTTGTAGGAGGGGTCTCAGGTGTAGTAGAGAGATCCTACTGAGTGTAGGAGGGCCAGGGGTAAGTAGAGAGACCTTACTGGGTTGTAGAGTCCAGGGTAATAGAGAGACCTTCTGGGTGTAGGACGGTTGCAGGGTAAGTGAGAGACCCTTACTGGGTTGTAGGAGGTCTCTAGGAAGTAGAGAATCTACTGGGTTGTAGGAGGTGCCAGGGAAGTAGAGAGACCTCTGGGGTTTAGTAGCCCAGAGTAACGTAGAGAGATCCCTACTGGGTTTGTAGGAGGGTCTCCAGGGTAAGTAGAGAGATGCCTGCTGGGTTGTAGGAGGTCCGGGAGGTTCCACGGGTTAAGGTAGTAAGTCGATGAGATCTACTGGGTTTGTAGGAGGTCCCATGATAGTAGAGAGGATCCTATCTGGGTTGTAGGAGGTTCCAGGGGTACATAGATAACCTACTGGGTTTGTAGAGGTCCCAGGGTAAAGAGAGAGATCTACTGGGTTGGGAGGTCCCAGGTATAGTAAGAAGATCCACTGGTTTGTAGGAGGTTCCAGGCGTAAAGTAGAGGACACTACTGGGTTGTTAGGTAGGCCCAGGGTAAGTCGAGAGATCCCTACTGGGTGTGTAGGAGGTGCCCAGGTGTAAGCTAGAAGATCCTACTGGTTGTAGGAGGTCCCAGGTATAGTAGAGAGGACCCTACTTGGGTTGTAGGAGTCCCATGTCCGTAACTAGAAGAGTACACTACTGGGTTGAGGTTGAGGTCTTCATGGGGTAAGTAGAGAGATCTACTGCGGTTGTAGAGGTCCCAAGGTAAGTAAGAGAGTCCTACTGGGTGTAGGAGGTCCCAGGGTAAGTAGAGTAGACTATCCTACTGGGTTGTAAGGTCCCAGGTATGAGACAAGGACTAGAGGTCTCAAGTAAGTAGAGATTCCTACTGGGTTGTAGGAGGTCCCAGGGTCAGTAGAGAGACCTACTGGGTTGTCAGGAGTGCCAGGGTAAGTAGAGATGACTTCCTACTGGGTTTTGTAGTAGGTCTCAGGAATAGGAGAGACATCCTACTGGGTTGTAGGAGGTCCGGGTAAGTAAGAGAGATCTCGCCTATGGGTTGTAGGAGCGTCAGGATAGAGAGAAGATCCCTACTGGGTGTAGGAGTCTCCAGGGTAAGTAGAGAGATCCCTATAGTCTGGGTGTTAGGAGGTCCAAGGGTAAGCGTAATGAGAATCCTACTGGTTGTAGGAGGTCAAGGGTAGTAGAGAGACGCTACTGGGTTGATCAGTAGATCCAGGATAAGTTAGAGAGCAATCCTACTGAGGTTAAGGAGGTCCCAGGGTAGTAGAGAGACCCCTACGGGTTGTAGGAGGTCCCGGTGTGAAGCTAGAGGAGACCCTACAGGTTATTAGGAGGGTCCGGGAAGTTAGAGTAGACCCTACTGTTTTGTAGGAGGTCCCAGGGTAAGTAGAGAGACCCCCTTACTGGTTGTAGGAGTCCCAGGAAGTAGAGAGATCCTACTGGGATTGTAGGAGGGTCAGGCGTAAGGTAGAGAGATCCTACTGGGTGTTAGAAGGTCCCGGTAAAGTAGAGAGACCCTCTGGGTTGTAGTATGTCCAGGTAAGTAAAGATTAACCCTACTGGGTTTGTAGGATGGTATCAGGGCTAAGTAGAGAGATCCCCTACTGGGTTGTAGGAGTGCCATTGGTAAGTAGAGAGATCTACTGGGTTAGTAGGATACTGGTCCAGGGTAAGTAGAGAGACCCTACTAGGCGGTTGTAGGAAGGTTACCGGGTAACAGTAGAGAGACCCGACTGGGTTTAGGAGGTTCTCAGACGGTAACGTAGAGAGATTCCCTATTAACTGGGTTGTAGGAGGCGTCCCAGACGGTAAGTTAGAGAGCACCCTACGGGGTTGTAGGAGGTCCAAGGGTAAGTAGAGAGACCCCCTACTAGGTTGTAGTAGGTCTCAGGGTAAGTAGAGAGACCCTACTGGGTTGTAGATGGCCAGGCGTAAGTAGAGAGATCCTACTGGGTTTTGTAGGAGGTCGCAGGGTAAGTAGAGAGCATCCCTACTGGGGTTGTAGGAGGTCCCAGGTAAGTAGAGAGATCCTACACGGGTTGTTAGGAGGGAGGTCACAAGGGTAAAAGTAGAGAGACCCTACTGGGTGTAAGGAGGTCCACGCGAAGTAGAGAGATCCGGCTGGGTTTGTAGTAGATCCCAGGATAAGTAGAAGAGATCCTACTGTGTTGTAGGATGGTCCCAGGGTAAGTAGAGAGATCTCCTTACTGGGTTTGTATGAACCGTGCCAGGATAAGCAGAGAGATCCTACTGGGTATGTAGAGGGTTCCCAGGGTAAGTAGAGAGATCCTATGCTGAGGTTGTAGGAGGTCCCACGGAAGTAGAAAGAGATCCCTACTGGGTTTAGAGAGGTCCAAGGTAAAGTAGAGAGGACCCTACGGGTTGTAGGATGGTCCCCAGGGTAAGTTAGAAGATCCGACTGGTTGTAGGAGGTCTCAGGTTAAGTAGTAGAGATCCTACTGGGTGTGTAGAAGGTCCCAGGGTAAGTAGAGAGACCCTACTGGTTGTAGGAGGTCCCAGGGTGTAGAAGAGACCCTACTGGGTTGTAGGAGGTCTCAGGGTAGAGTAGAGAGGACCCTACTGGGTTGAGGAGGTCCAGGGTAATTAGAGAGATCCTACTGGGTTGTAGGAAGGTCGCAGGGTAAGTAGAGAAATTCCACTACTGGGTTGTAGGACGTTCCCCAGGCGTAAGTAGAGAATCCTACTGGGTTTTAGGAGTACCAAGGGTAAGTTAGAGAAGACCCTACTGGGTCTGTAGGAGGTCCCAGGTAAGGAGAGAGATCCTACTGGGTTGTAGTAGTCCCAGGAATAAGTAAGAGAGAATCCTACTGGGTTGTTAGGAGGTCCCAGGGTAAGCAGAGAAGAATCCTACTGGGTCGTAGTAGGTCCCAGATAAGCAGAGAGATCCTTACATGGGTGGAGGAGGTCCCAGGGTAAGTAGGAGAGATCCTACTGGGTTGTAAGAGGTTCCAGGGTAAGTAGAGAGAATCCTACTGGGTGTAGGAGGGCTTCCAATGGTAAGTTAAGAGACCTACTGGGTTGTAGGAAGGTCCAGGGTAAGGTAGAGAGATCCCATACTGGGGTGAGTAGGTCCCAGGATAAGTAGAGGATCGCTACTGGCGTTGTAGGAGGTCCCAGGGTAAGTAGAGAGATTCCTACTGGTGTGTTAGGATGGTCCCAATAAGCAGAGAGATTCCTACTGCGGTTGTAGGAGTCCCAGGGTAAGTAGAGAGATCCTACGGGGTTGTAGTACGGTCCCAGGATAAGTTAGAAGAGATACCTACCTGGGTTGTAGGAGGTCCAGGGTAAGTTAGAGAGACCCTACTGGGTGTGGTTTTAGGAGGTCTCAGGTAAGTAGAGAGATTCCTATGGGTCTGTAGGAGGTCCCAGGGTAAGCACGAAGATCCGTACTGGGTTTGTAGAGGCTCCCAGGAAGTTAGAGAGATCCTACTGGTTGTAGGAGGAGTCCCAGGGTAAGTAGAGAGATCCTACTGGGTTGTAGGAGAGTCCCAGGGTAAGTAGAGAGATCCTACTGGGTTGTAGGAGGTCCCAGGGTAAGTAGAGAGACCCTACTTGGTTGTAGGAGGTCCCAGGGTAAGTAGAGAGACCCTACTTGGTTGTAGGAGTAACAGGAGTAACATCTTCTTCCAGCTCTGCTACTTGCTTACTGTGGGAGGCTTGGATCCAGGTGTCTTTCCCTCAGCACTTTACCATCATTGGGGTGGTGACAACGGTCTGATGTGGTGCTGTCCACCTGGGTTCAAAGGTTCTTTACCTCTGTCCTGCCTTCTGACCATTACCCAATCTCCAGGCTGGAGATGGTGATGGGGACGGTCATCTGGGRGAGTTTGGGCAGCAGAGACCTGTGAGTGAACAGCTGGAATACAGTTAGTCAGAGCTCTGCAATACTTCATTATAGCTTCATCCAACAGATGCAGATCAGGGACTGCTGCTGGTGGTGATGTAGGGGTCCTCATGGGATGGACCATCAGTACCTCACGTGGACTGAGGCCAGTTTATCTATCTGAGGTGGAACGCATTGAATACAAGGCTATGGGTAGCACATCCACCCAGTTAAATCCTGGTTGGGTACATATCTATGGGTAGAGCATCCACCCATGTTAGTTCTGGTTGAGCACATATCTATGGGTAGAGCATCCACCCAGGTTAGTCCTGGTTGAGTATATATCTATGGGTAGAGCATCCACCCATGTTAGTCCTGGTTGAGCACATATCTATGGGTAGAGCATCCACCCATGTTAGTCCTGGTTGAGTACATATCTATGGGTAGAGAATCCACCCAGTTAAGTCCTGATTGAGCACATATTTTTGCCAGTTAATTTTTCAGAACGTCATTGTAGAGTTCTACAGGTCCAGAACTATCTGATAAACGGTACATGCAAATTCCTCTGAATTGTCATCATGTCACACAGTTCTTTCGTTATCTTTGAGGTGAAGTGTGTCCCCCTATCACTATCTAGACTTTGTGGTACATCGTTGTTAGGAATTTTGTTAATAAATAGTTAAAACAAATTCTAGCTTTAGATAAAATTATAACTAATTGAACTCTGCATGCCTGGTGAAAAGAGATTTGTGTTGTGGGTTATAAAGTAAGCAGAAAGGGTCATTAAACTATGGTTGAACTGACCCAACTTAGCCCTGAGATGTTTAGATAAGGCTGTGGGTNTTAAACTATGGTTGAACTGACCCAACTTAGCCCTGAGGTGTTAGATAAGGCTGTGGGTAACTTTTTAGGTCTTCCATTATCTTGAGTTGTCTGCTAAAGTGGTAATCAATTATAGTGAGCCTTCAGGATAAATKATTATATGGTGTGTCATATGAGTGCCCTGTGAAGTTGGAATGAACTTTTGAACCTGTTTTCTATTTGTCAGGACAATGAGACTCATTCTGTAATCTATGACGTCATATATTGTATAAAAGTCTGTGTTTATGATCAAATGGCAGCGTCCTCCGAGAATAAACACTATTATCTCATTTTAACATGACTGTATCCTGTCTATTTTATGTCAATAAGTATCTTACAAATTCTTATAAATAGACAGATTGAATTTAATGAATGAGTATATTAGAGGAATTATTTAATTCATTGTAGAGTTCTACAGGTCCAGAACTATCTGATAAACGGTACATGCAAATTCCTCTGAATTGTCATCATGTCATACAGTTCTTTCGTTATCTTTGAGGTGAAGTGTGTCCCCCTATCACTATCTAGACTTTGTGGTACATCGTGGAACAATGTCTTGTAACAGGCAACTTCCCTCATTTGATGTGGGGAAGGCTTCAATCCATTTTGAGAAACTGTCAACCATTACCAACATATAGTTTTTTATTTAACAGGCCGGCATGTGAACAAAACCATTTAGCATGTTTAAAAAAGATCCCCAGGAGACCGGTAGACTTGACAAAGAGGTCGGAAGTTGCTTTCCTGCTTTGTGTTCTCGACAAATTAGACCTTACACACAGATTTGGACACGTCTCACACCAAAACAAAATAATACTGCCGGTTAATTAAATAGAAATGAACAAATCAGAATAACAAATACATTTAGAATGACAAGCCTTGATAACTCACTAAGGAAATACATGTATAAATGAGGGAATTCAAGGAATAGTGAAATAGACTGGAGACGGGTTTCCCTCACGTCACTCATGCATTTCCTTTGTGAGTTTCTCCTCCTTCCTTTGTGGTTTCTTCACAGTTCAGGGGCTCTGTCTCCCCACCTGTCCCATTTCTTCACAGTTCAGGGGCTCTGTCTCCCACCTGTCCCATTTCTTCACAGTTCAGGGGCTCTGTCTCTCCACCTGTCCCATTTCTTCACAGTTCAGGGGCTCTGTCTTAACACCTGTCCAATTTCTTCACAGTTCAGCAGCTCTGTCTCTCCACATGTCCCATTTCTTCACAGTTCAGGGGCTCTGTCTCCTCACCTGTCCCATTTCTTCACAGTTCAGGGGCTCTGTCTCCTATGTCTCCTTACCTGTCCCATTTCTTCCCAGTTCAGGGGCTCTGTCTCCTCAACTGTCCCATTCTTCACAATTCAGGGGCTCTGTCTCCCAACCTGTCCATTTCTTCACAGTTCAGGGGCTCTGTCTTCTCCACCTGTCCCATTTCTTCCCAGTTCAGGGGCTCTGTCTCCTCATATGTCCCATTTCTTCACAGTCAGGGGCTCTGTCTCCTCATCTGTCCATTTCTTCACAGTTCAGGGCTCTGTCTCCTTACCTGTCCCATTTCTTCACAGTTCAGGGGCTCTGTCTCATCTGTCCCATTTCTTCACAGTTCAGGGGCTCTGTCTCCTCACCTGTCCCATTTCTTCACAGTTCAGGGGCTCTGTCTCCTGACCTGTCCCATTTCTTCACAGTTCAGGGGCTCTGTCTCCTCACCTGTCTCATTTCTTCACAGTTCAGGGGCTCTGTTCCCTCACCTGTCCCATTTCTTCACAGTCAGGGGCTCTGTCTCCCTACCTGTCCCATTTCTTCACAGTTCAGGGGCTCTGTCTCGTCACCTCTCCCATTTCTTCACAGTTCAGGGGCTCTGTCTCCACACATGTCCCATTTCTCTCACAGTTCAGGGGCTCTGTCTCTCCACCTGTCCCATGTCTTCACAGTTCAGGGGCTCTGTTCTCCCACCTGTCCCATGTCTTCACAGTTCAGGGGCTCTGTCTCCTCACCGTCCCATTTCTTCACAGTTCAGGGGCTCTGTCTCCTGACCTGTCCCATTTATTCACAGTTCAGGGGCTCTGCTCTTCTTCTTTGTCCCATTTCTACACAGTTCAGGGGCTCTGTCTTATCACTGTCCCATTTCTTCACAGTTCAGGGGCTCTGTCTCTTCTCTTGTCCCATTTCTACCACAGTTCAGGGGCTCTGTCTCCTTACCTTTCCCATTTCTTCACAGTTCAGGGGCTCTGTCTTCTCACAATCAGAATTAGAACTAGTGATCAGGTACTACGGGAACAGAGAAAAACAAAGGTCAAAATAAAATGCAAATCTGGTGAGATTTGGTATCAACACTTCATAATTACCGGCGTTTACATATTAAATTCACATTTCACTGATCTTTCTAGTGTGGGTGATCAGATCTCACCAGAAAGCAGGGCAGAGGGGCAGAGGTCATTCAGCACCATCAAGGCTCTTGTTTCTTCGATCTTTTCTTTCCCTGTACTTCCGACTCATTGATTTTATTTCATGTCAAACATTCTCTGTACCAGGTTTGCATTGGGTTTTTCAGGACAGGAGAACTCATGTGTGTTCAACCAAAATTCTGACAATAGACATTTCAGTAAATGTAATGTGATCCCTTTAAGGTAAATCCTTTTTAACGGTGAAGGACCTACTAAACGCAGATAGAAAACCCCCTCCCAATAAATCAGACACGATAATAACACCACTAACACATATTTATAACAGGTGTGTTGTGCTGGTTTGTGTGGTAAAACGTCCAGGCCTTCCTGAATAGGAGCTGGGAACCTCTATACTTAATGGAGCTGTACTGCTCTCCCAAGGCACCTGCTGCAGGAGGCATTTCAAAGAGAGAGATACAGAATCATTGTTTAAACTCATCAGGAAAACTTAGGGGACGTTCCATCAGTCCTGGAAGAGAAAGTCAACATGTAGTTGTTATTTTTTAATTTTATTCACCTTTATTTAACCAGGTAGGCTATGTTGAGAACAAGTTCTCACTTTTACCAACTGCGACTGGCCAAGATAAGCATAGCAGCTGTGAACAGGACAACACAGAGTTACACCATGGAGTAAACAATATAACAAGTCAATAACATGGTAGAAAAAAAGAGAATCTTATACAATGTGTGCAAAGGCATGAGGAGGTAGGCATAAATCGAATACATTAACAATTTAAGCGAATTAACACTGGAGTGATAAATCATCATATGATCATGGTGCAAGTAGAGATACTGGCTGGGCAAAAAGAGCAGAAAGTGAAATGAATATAAAAGCAGTTGGGTGAAGAGGTAAATTGGTGGTGGAGTTTACAGTGGACTATGGTACAGAGCTTGCAGCGATCGGTTTAGCTGCTCAGATAGCAGAGTGTTTAAAGATTGTATGAGGGAGATAAAAGTCTCCAACTTCAGAGATTTTTTGCATTTTTTCGTTCAGTCGCAGGCAGCAGAGAACTGGAACGGAAAGGCGTTCAAAGACGGTTTTAGCTTTAGGGCATGATCAGTGAGATCTGCTGGAGGCGTGCTGCGGGTGGGTGTAGCCATCGGACCATGAACTGAGATAGCAGGCAACTTTACCTAGTCATCAGCCTTGGTACGATGCCTGGAGCCCAGTGGGTCTGGACAGAACAGTGTGTTAGCTTTTACTAGCTACTATGTCCTGAGTCTCATGTTCACTCCTGACATTCTCCATCTGATCAGTCCTGAACATTTCTCCATCTGATTCATCCTGAACATTCTCCACTGAACATCCTGACATTCATCTGATACTGAAGAGTTCTCCATCTGATTCAGTCTGAACATTCTCCATCTGATCAGTACTGAACATTCTCCATTCTGATTCATCCTGAACATCTCCCAATTCTGATTCAGTCCCTGAAACATTCTCCATCTGATCAGTCCTGAACATTTCTCCATCTGATTTCGTCCTGAAACATTCTCCATCTGATATCGCATTCACTGTTCATCCTGAACATTCTCCATCTGATTCAGTCCTGACATCTCCATCTGATCAGTCCTGAACATTCTCTCTGATTCAGATCCTGAACATTCTCCATCTGATTCACGCTTCCCTCCTGAACAGTCCTGAACATCTCCATCTGATTCCAGTTCCTGAAACATTGCTCCATCTGATTCAGTCCTGAACATTCTCCATCTGATTCAGCTCCTGGGACATTCCATCTGATCGTCCTGAACAGTCTCCATCTGATTCAGTCCTGAACATATCTCCATCTGACTTCGTCCTGAACATTCTCCACTGATTCAGTCCTGAACATTCTCCATTTCGCAGTCTGAATTCTCATCATTCAGTCCTGAATCCATGTCAGTCTCAAATACTGATCAGTCCTGACGATTCTCCATCTGATATCAGTCCTGAACATTCTCCAATTGATTCAGTCCTGAACATTCTCCATCTGATTCAAGTCCTGAACATTCTTCCATCGGATTCAGTCCTGAACATGTCTCCATCCGGAGTTCAGTCCTGAACACTTCTCCAATCTGATTACTCAGTCCTGAACAAGTTTAACGCTCCATCGGATCAGTCCTGAACATTCTCCGATCTGATTCAGCCCTGGAAACATTCTCCATCTGATTCAGTCCTGAACATTCTCCATTCTGATTCAGTCCTGAACATTATCCATCTGATTCATTGAACTTCCAATCTGATAGGCTGAACTTCTACCCATCTGATTCAGTCCTGACAC
Organism: Salvelinus sp. IW2-2015; assembly: GCF_002910315.2. Classification (NCBI taxonomy): domain Eukaryota; kingdom Metazoa; phylum Chordata; class Actinopteri; order Salmoniformes; family Salmonidae; genus Salvelinus; species Salvelinus sp. IW2-2015. Next base: position 27,585 of record NW_019947437.1, on the reverse strand, counting down.
ATTCCCATCCGTTCAGTACTGAACATTGCCCATCGGATTCCAGTCTGCCAATTCCCGATTGGCTCAAACACCATGACTTCAGTCCTGAACATTCCTCCATCTGATTCTCCTGAACATTCTCCATCGGATTCAGGTCTGAACATTCCTCATCGGATTCAGTCCTGAAGCATTCTCCCATCGGATTCATCCTGAACATTCTCCAATCTGATTCCAGTCACCGAACATCTCCACTGATTCAGTCCCGAACATTCTCCATCTGATTCCAGTCCTTGGAAACATTTCCATCTGATCAGATCGCTGAACATTCTCCATCTGATTGCAGTCCTGAACATTCTCATCTGATTCAGTCCTGAACATTTCTCCATCTGATTCAGTGGCTGAACAGTTCTCCATCTGATTCAGTCCTGAACATTCTCCATCGGATTCAGTCCTGAAATTCTCCATCTGATCAGTCCTGAACATCTCTCCATCGGATTCAGGTCCTGAACATTCTCCATCGGATTCATCCTGAACAATCTCCACTTGAATCCAGTCCTGACATTCTCCATCGGATTCAGTCCTGTGAAATTCTCCATCTGATTCAGTCCTCGAACATGCTCTTGCATACTCCATCTGATTCAGTCCGGTGCAGACCCTCCCAGCCTGGATTAGTCCTCCAGTTCTCATCTATTCGCTCCGAACATCGTTAATCATATAAGATCTCCATTTCCATCGGTATAAAATCCTCTAGTCTCCATCGAATTCCATGATCGTCCGATGATCCTCCATCTGATTCAGTCCTGAAACATTTCTCCATCGGATTTCAGTCCTGAACAATGTCTCAACACTGATTTCAGTCCCTGAACATTCTCCATCCTGATTCATCCTGAACCATTCCCTTCTGATTCAGTCCTGGAACATTCTTCCATTCTGATTCAGTCCTGAAAACATTTCTCCATCTGATTCAGTCCTGAACATTCTCCATCTGATTCAGTCCTAACATTTCTCCATCTGATTTCAGTCCTGAACTTCTCCATCTAAATTCAGTCCTGAACATTCTCCATCTGATTCAGTCCTGAACATGCTTCCATCTGATTCAAGTCTGAACATTCTTCCATCTGATTCAGTCCTGAACATTCTCCATCTGATTCAGTCCTAAACAGTTCTCCATCTGATTTCAGTCCTAAACATTACTCCATCTGATTCAGTCCTAAACATTTCTCCATCTGATTCCAGTCCTAAACATTTCTCCATCTGATGCAGTCCTGAACATCTCCATCTGATTCAGTCCTGAACTTCTCCATTCTGAATTCAGTCCCTAAACATTCTCCATCTGATTCAGTTCCTGAAACCATTCTCCATCTATTCAGTCCTGAACATTCTCCATCTGATTCAGTTCCTGAACATTCTCCATCTGATTCAGTCACTGAACATTCTCATCTGATTCAGTCCTAAACATTCTCTCATCTGATTCAGTCCTGAACATTCTCCATCTGATTCAGTCCTGAAATTCTTCATCTGATTCAGTTCCTGAACATTCTCCATCGTGATTCAGTCCTGAACATTCTCCATCTTGATTTCATCCTGAACATTTCTCCATCTGATCCAGGTCCTAATAATGGTATATTCACACTACGCTGCCTATATGTACCACCCTCCCTTTCTCATTGGAGATCAGCTGCATTTTTTGGCAGGAAAGTCTTTTGATAAACCAGGCGATAATTATAACATGTCTCACAGGACATCCTGTTCTACTCTCTCTCTCTGTTTCCTCCCTGTCTCATTTCCTGTTCTACTCTCTCTCGTTCCTCCCTGTCTCATCCTGTTTCTTACTCTCCTCTGTCCCTCCCTGTCTTCATCCTGTTCTACTCTCTCTCTGTTCCTCCCTGTCCTTCATCTGTTCTACTCTCTGTTCCTCCCTGCTCTCATCCTGTTCGACTCTCTCTGTCCTCCCTTGTCTCATCTTTTTCTACTCTCTCATCTATTCCTCCCTTGTCTCGTCCTGGTCTACTTTCTTCTCTCCTGATCCTCCCTGTCTCATCCTGTTCTACTCTCTCTCTCTGTTCCTCCCTGTCTTCATTTCCTGTTCTACTCTCTCTCTGTCCTCCCTGTTCTCATCCTGTTCTACTCTCTGTTCCCTTACCCTGTCTCATCTGTTCACTCTTCTTTCTCTGTTCCTCCCGTCTCATCCTAGTTTCTACTCTCTCTCTGGTCCTCCCTGTCTCAGTCCATGTTCTACTCTCTCTTCTGTTTCCTCCCGGGTTTTCATTCCTGTTCTACTCTCTCTCTGTTCCGTTCCCTGGTCTCATCCGTGTTCTACTCTCTCTCGCGTTCCTCCCTGTCTCTCCTTTTCTACTCTCTCTGTTCCTCCCTTCTCATCCAGGGTTCTATCTCTCTTCTGTTCCTCCTGTTCTCATCCTGTTCTACTCTCTGTTCCTCCCTGTCTTATCCTGTTTCTACCTCTCGCTGATCCTCCCTGTCTCATTCCCTTGTTCTACTCTCTCTCTCTGGTCCTCCCTGTCTCATCCGTGTTCTACCTCTCTCTCTTGTTCCTCCTGTCTCATCCTGTTCTACTCTCTGTCCTTCCCTGTCTCATTCACTGTTTTCTACTCTCTCTCTTGTTTCCTCCCCCTGTCTCATCCTTGTGTTTCTACTCTCTCTCTCTGTTTCCTTCCCTGTCTCTCCGTTCTCTCTCTCTCTGTTCCTCCCTGTCTCATTCCTGCTTCTCTCTCTGTTGCCTCCCTGTCTCATCCTGTTCTACTCTCTCTCTGTTCCTCCCTGTTTCATCCTGTTCTACCTCTCTCTCTGTTTCCTCCCTGTCCTCATCCATTTCTACTCTCTCTCTCTGTTCCTCCCTGTCTCATCCTGTTTCTACTCTCTCTGTTTCCTCCCTGTCTTCATCCTGTTCTTCTCTCTCTAGTTCCTCCTGTTCTCATCCTGTTCTACTTCTCTCTTGGTCCTCCCTGTCTCATCCTGTTTCTACTCTCTCTCGTTCGATCCCTGTCATCCTGTTCTCCCTGTCTCATTATGTTCTACTCTCTCTGTTCCTCCCTTGTGTCATCCTGTCTATTTCTCTCTCTCTGTTCCTCCCTGTCTCACCGGTTCTTACTCTCTCTTCTGTTCCTCCCTGTCTCATCCTGTTCTACTCTTCTCGCTCTGGTGGCCTCCCTGTCTTCTCCTGTTCTACTCTCTATGTTCCTCCCGTCTCATCCTGTTTCTACTCTTCTCTGCTCCTCCCTGTCTCATCACTGTTTCTACTCTCTCTTCTCTGTTCCTCCCTGTCTTCATCCTTGTTCTACTCTCTCTCTCTTTCCTCCCTGTCTCATTCCGTTCTACTTCTCTCCTCTCTGTTCTCCCTGCTCTCATCCTGTTCTACTCTCTGCTGTTCCTCCCTGTCTCATCCTGTTCTTCTCTCGTCTGTTCCTTCCCTGTCTCATCCTGCTCTTCTCTCTCTGTTCCTTCTCTGTCTCATTCCTGTTCTACTCTCTCTCTCGGTTCCTCCCTGTCTCATCCTGTTCTTACTCTCTCTCTCTGTTCCTCCCTGTCTCATTCCTGTTCTACTCTCTACTGTTCCTCGCCTTGTCTCATCCTGGTTCTACTCTCTCTGTTCCTCCCTGTCTTCGATTCCTGTTCTACTCTCTTCTCTCTGTTCCTCCCTGTCTTCATCCTGTTCTTACTCTCTCTCTCTGTTCACTGCCCTGTCTCATCTGTCTACTCTCTCTCTGTTCCTCCCTGTCATTCATTCCTGTCTCTACTCTCTCTCTCTGTTCCTCCCTGTCTCATCCTGTTCTACCCGCTCTGTTCCTCCATTCTCATCCTGTATCTACTCTCTTCTTCTCTGTTCCTCCCTGTCTTCATCCTGTTGTCTACAATCTCTGTTCCCCCCCTGGGTTCATCCTGTTTTTCTATTCTCTGCTGTACCTCCCGTCTCATCCTGTTCTACTCTCTCTGCTGTTCCTCCCTGTCTCATCCTGTTCTACTCTTCTCTCTCTGTTCCTCCCTGGGTCTCATCCTGTTTCCTACTCCTCTCTTGTTTCCTCCCTGTCTCATCCTGTTCTACTCTCTCTCTCTGTTCCTCCCTTCTCATCCTGTTCTACTCTCTCTGTTCCTCCTGTCTCATCCTGTATCTACTCTCTCTCTTGTCCTCCTGTTCTTCATCCTTTCTACTCTCTCTCTTCCTCCCGGTCTCATCCTGTTCTACTCTCTTTCCTCCCTGTCTCACCTGTTTCTACTCTCTCTGTTCCTCCCTGTTCATCCTAGTCTGGCTCTCTCTTGTACCTCCCTGTTCTCTCCTGTTCTACTTCTCTCTCTATGTCCTCCCTGTCTCATCTGCTTCTATACTCTCCTTTGTTACCTCCCTCTTCATCCTGTTCTACTTCTTCTCTGTGCCTCCCTGTTCATCCTGTTCTAACTCCTCTCTGTTCCTCCCTGTCTCATCCTGTTCTACCTCTCTCTCTGTTCCTCCCTGTCTCATTTCCTGTTCTACTCTCTTTTCCCTCCCTGTCATCATCCTGTTTCTACTCTCTCTCTGTTCCTCCCTGTGTCATCCTGTTCTACTCTCTCTCTGTTCCTCCCTGTCTCATCCTGTTCTACTCTCTCTCCTGTTCCTCCCTGTCCTCATCTGTCTACTCTCTCTGTTCCTCCCTGTCTCATTCCTGTTTCTACTCTCTCTGTTCCTCCCTGTGGCTCATCCTTTCTACCTCTCTGTTCCTCCCTGTCTCATCCTGTCTACTCCGATCTCTCTAGTTCCTCCCCTGTCTTCATCTGTTCTACTCTCTCTCTCTGTTCCTCCCTGTCTCATCCTGTTCTTACTCTCTTCTCTGATTCCTCCCTGTCTCATTTCCTGTTTCTACCTCTCTGTTCCTCCCTGTCTCATCCGTTTTCTACTCTCTCCTTTCCTCCCGTCTCATCCATGTCTCTACTCTGCTCATCTGTTCCTCCCTTCATCCGTTCTACTCTCTCTGTTCCGTCTCATCCTTCTCTCTTTCCTCCCTGTCTCATCCTGTTCTACTCTCTCTGTTCCTCCCTGTTTCATTCCTGTTTCTACTCTCCTCTCTGTTCCTCCCTTCTCATCCTGTTCTATCTCTCTCTGTTCCTCTCCTGTCTCATCCTGGTTTACTCTCTCTGTTCCTCCCTGTCTCATCCTTGTGTCTACTCTCTCTCTGTTCCCCCTGTCTCATCCTGTTCTACTCATCTCTGTTCCTCCGCTGTCTCATCCTGTTCTACTCTCTCGTTCCCTGTTCACTGTTCCTCCCTTGTCTCAATCCTGTTCTAACTCTCTTTTCCCCCGTGTTCTCATCCTTTCTATCTCTCTCTCTGTCCTCCCTGTCTCATCCTGTTTCTACTCTCTCTCTGTTCCCCCGTGTCTCATCCTGTTCTACTCTCTCTCGTTTCCTCCCTGTTCTCATCCTTTCTACTCTCTCTGTTCCTCCGCCTCGCTATCTCATTCCTCTGTTCTCCCTGTCTACTCTCTCTCTTTTCCTCCCTTCTCATCCTGTTCTACTCTCTCTCTCTGTTTCCTCCCTGTCTATCCTGTGTTCTAGCTCTCTCTGTTCCTCTCCATCTTCTCTACTTTCTCCCTGTCTACTGTTCTCTCTCTCTGTTTCCTCCCTGTCTCATTCCATGTTCACTCTTCGCTTCTGTTCCTCTCCCTGTCTCATCCCTGTTATCTCTCTTCTCTGTTCCTCCCTGTCATTCCTTCTCTTCTCTCTCTCTTGTTCCCTCCTGTCTCATCCTGTTCTACCTCTCTCTGTTTCCTCCCTGTCTCATCCTGTTCTACTCTCTTACTGTTTCCTCCCTGTTCATCCTGTTCTACTCTCTCTCTCTGTTCCTCCCCTGTCTCATCCTGTTCTACTCTCTCTCTCTGGTTCCTCCCTGCCTCCTTCACTCTCTCTACCCTGTCTCTCTTCTACTCTCTCTCCTGTTCCTCCCTGTCTCATCTCTGTTCTACTCCTCCTCTTCTCCTGTTCCTCCCTGTCTAGGCCTCTTCTCTGTCCTGCTCATCTTCTCATCTCTGTCCTCCCTTCTCATCCTGTTCTCTCTCTCTGTTTCCTCCCCTGTCTCTTCCTGTATCTACTCTCTCTCTTTCTCCCTGTTCTCATCCTGTTCTACTCTCTCTCTGTTCCTCCCTGTCTCATCCTGTTCTATCTCTCTTCTGTTCCTCCCTGTCTCATTCCTGTTCTACCTCTCTCTCTGATTCCTCCGCTTGTCTCATTCCTGTTTCTACTCTCTACCTGGTTTCCTCCCTGTCTCCATCCTGTTCTATCTCTCTCTGTCTCTGTTCACCTTCCTCCCTGTTCATTATTTCTACTTCTCTCTGTTCCTCCCTGTGGTCATCCTGTTCTATTCCCTCTCTGTTCCTCCCGTTCTCATTCCATGTTATCTACTCTCTGTTCCTCCCTGTCTCATCCTGTTCTACTCTCTCCTCTTACCTCCCTGTTCTCATCCTGTTCTCTCTCTTCTTTCCTCCCCTGTTCTCATCCTGTTTTCTACTCTCTCTCGTCTCCTCCCTGTCTCATCTGTGTCTTACCTCTCTCTTGTTCTCTCCCTTTTCATCCTGTTCTACTCTCTCTCTCTTCCTCCCTGTTCATCCTGTTTCATACTCTCTCTCTCTGTTCCTCCCTGTCTCATCCTGTTCTACTCTGTCTGTTCCTCCCTGCTTCATCCTGTTTACTCTCTCTGCTGTTCCTCCCTGTCCATCCTGTTCTATCTCCTCTCTTTCCTCTCTGTCTTCATCCTGTTCTACTCTCTCTCTCTGTTCCTCCCTGTCTCAATCCTGCTATTCCCTTTCATAACGTCTCTCTCTCTGTTCCTCCCTGTCTCATCCTGTTGCTACTCCTTCTCTGTTCCTCCCTGTCTCATCCTGTTTCTATCCTCTCTGTTCCTCCCTGTCTCTCATCCTGTTCTACTCTCTCTTTTCCTCCCTGCTCATCCTGTTCTACTCTCTCTCTGTTCCTCCCTGTCTCATCCTGTTCTACTCTCTTCTCTGTTCCTCCCTGTCTCATCCTGTGCTATCTCTCTCTGTTCTCCCTGTCCATCCTGTTTCTATCATCATCTCTGTTCTCCCTGTCTCATCCTGTTCTACTCCTCGTTCCTCCCTGTCTCATCCGTTGACTACTCTCTCTTTCCTCCCTGTCTCGATGCCTGTTTCTACGCGCTCTCTCTGTACCTCCCTGTTTTAT
>NW_019947437.1:17607-20389 GCF_002910315.2 Salvelinus sp. IW2-2015 | reverse complement strand
GGCCACCCACTTTCCCAGGTTGTTGTTGTAACAGCAGTAGGCTGTCCACAGGATATCTGGGATGTTCACTCTGTTGTTCAGTTTGTTGCTCTTACTGGGAACTGCTCCAGTCACCACATAGGCTTCTATCTTCCCGTTGTTATTAATACAGTCCGTCTCAAGCTTTCCTCTGACATTTCTCTCCATATCATTCCAGCTGCCCCCGTTGAAGGTGCTGTCCTGGGGAACGATGTTGGTCAGGGTAAAGGTGGACTCCTGAGTATCAAGGTCATGAGCATGTGAACATGGGAAGAGGTGACCTCTGTTCACCCCTTTATTTGGTATTGAGTTCTTATAGTCGTAGTTCCCAGCCTGGTGTTGATATTCAATCTCTTTACTGTTTTGCATTTTAGGGTTGTTGTTTTTCCTGTTGAGCTGCAGGAAACAACAGTCATACATTAATTAATTCACAAGTTTTCTGTTCAATAAACCCTCTTTTCAGGGGGGGTTCACAATCCACAATCAAGTCTCTACACCCTCCATAGTGGTAGTTGTATATTCTGTAACATAACTGTCTGTGATATACAGCAGTAAACAAATACACATGTTATGTAATATGAATAAACATTAGTCCTACCTGGGGCTCCATCATCCAGCGTTGATTGTTTGGTCTGCAGTTTGTAGGAGGACCAGTGAAGGTGTAGGCTGAGAACACAGGGATCCTGTTGGTCGTGTCGTAGAGAGTTGCAAACCTGTAGATGTTGTTGAACAACTGGCAGATCGGCTTGTAGCGGTTCTGGTCCTGGACTGTCCCACCATCCAAAATACCTGGGAGATTTGGAGTTGTCCCCTCCAGGAAGAAACTCTGTGCACTCTGTAACATCACTGAACTTCTCCACTACATGAGAGAGAGCAGGAGGAAGGAGAGAGAGAAGGAGGAGAGTAGAGAGATGATTCAATACCCCCATCATCACCTGAAGACTGTACACCACAGAGACAAAGATGAAGTTACAGAGACCAGTTGGTAGACTGGAGACTGTTGATCTGAGTCAGGACAGACTGATTTAAATAGGTTTTCAGAGACTCCTCCTTCAGATGTCAAGGAAGGAGGAGGGGTGAATTTGCTTAAAATCCTCTCTTATTCCATGGAGCTGGTGTAACTGTAGGCCTATTCCATATAAACTGATGTAACTATAGGCCTATTCCATATAAACTGATGTAACTATAGGTCTATTCCATATAAACTGGTGTAACTATAGGTCTATTCCATATAAACTGGTGTAACTATAGGTCTATTCCATATAAACTGATGTAACTATAGGTCTATTCCAGATAAACTGATGTAACTATAGGTCTATTCCAGATAAACTGATGTAACTATAGGTCTATTCCATAGAAACTGCTGCAAATGTAGGCCGATTCCAAGGAAACTGCCTGGTAATCAGACCTTCAGGCCTTTTAACATGAACCACCACAGACGTTTGAATATAATTCATGTTAATTTCAGATTATAATGGTCCATGACTCATTGAACATGACATGTCCCCGTTCCTGGACTTTCTATGAGTGTTTTTAATACACTGATGTTTTTAGAATTTCAATATCACAATCAACATGTGTGTTAGGAGGACTCCATTTGACATCATTTTGTTTGTTTTTCCCCCTGCCCTCCCTCCAGTCCTAACACCTGTATGAAACCAGTCCTAACACCTTTATGAAACCAGCCAAAATACCTTTATGAAACCAGTCATAACACCTTTAGGAAACCAGTCCTAACACCTTCATGAAACCAGTCATAACACCTTTATGAAACCAGTCCTAACATCTTTATGAAACCAGTCATAACACCTTTATGAAACCAGTCCTATCACCTTTATGAAACCAGTCATAACACCTTTAGGAAACCAGTCATAACACCTTTAGGAAACCAGTCATAACACGTTTATGAAACCAGTCCTAACACCTTCATGAAACCAGTCCTAACACCTTCATGAAACCAGTCCTAACACCTTTATGAAACCAGTTATACACTTTCATGAAACCAGTCCTAACACCTTTATGAAACCAGTTATACCTTTCATGAAACCAGTCTATACACCCTTTATGAAACCAGTCATGAAACACCTTTTGAAACCAGTTTATACACTTTCATGAAACCAAGTCCTAACGCCCTTTATGAAACCAGTCCTAATACATTTATGAAAACCAGTCCTAACACTTTCATATGAAATCAGTTATAACACCTTCATGAAACCAGTCCTAACACTTTATGAACCAGTCCTAAACCTTTATGAACCAAGTCTAACACCTTTATGAAACCAGTCCTAAACCTTCATGAAACCAGTCCATAACACCTTTATGAAACCAGTCATAACACCTTTATGAAACCAGTCTTAACACCTTCATGAAACCAGTCATAACACCTTTTGAACCAGTCATAACCACTTTTATGAAACCAGTTATAAAACCTTTCATGAAACCAGTCCTAACACCTTAATGAAACCAGTTCTAAACACCTTTATGAACAGTCCATAACACCTTATGTAACCAGTCTATAACACCTTTATGTAACAGTCATAAACCTTTCTGTAACCAGTCATACACCTTTATGTAACCAGTCCTCACCCTTTATGAACCAGTCCATAACATCCTTTAATGAAACCAGTCATAACACCTTTATGAACCAGTCCACACTTCATGAAACCAAAGTTCCTACACCTTTATGAAACCAGCCATAACACCTTTCTGTAAACCAGCATAACACCTTTCTGAACCAGTCATAAACCTTCATCGACCAGTCCTC
>NW_019947437.1:13298-14559 GCF_002910315.2 Salvelinus sp. IW2-2015 | reverse complement strand
ACCAAGTACATGTTGATCTGGTCAATGTAATAAACAAACTGAAAAGGAAGTTGATGCTTCAGGCCAGTGCTCTGTTTACTTCAGACACACCTTCTCCAGATATCATGACAGAGAGTTCCTCATTCAGTAAGATAAGGTTTACTCAGTGACATCGTAGGCATTGATAGATCAGAGAGGAAGAAAAACTCTGTGTACTAGTCACTACATCCGGGTTCAGCATCTAGGAGAACAGAGAGAGGGTACATTCATTCTGCATTAAACTAACAAGTCAAGGTTCATCTGGGGAATTTGATCATCAGTTGGCCAGACAAAGACAACCGTCAGGAGAAGGAAGGGCAGGGGGTTAAAAACATTTTAAATTATTTGTCCTGTTAAGATTTAGTTTATGAAATCATGGTCAAACAATGTCAATGTGTTTAAGGTTGACTTTGGGGAAAAACGCAAAAACAATAGCTTGAAACTGTACAGCTGATCAATGCACAATCATACCCGGTCATTTAACGATGAATTAGATATTAGAAGATCAATTCCTGACTGATCTCTACAGCTTCGATCCAAAAACAAATACCCAAGTCTCCCCATTTCTTTAAAACACTTATTCCAGGAAAAGTCAAAACATGACATTCTCAATGGCAGATTTAGGGCAAATGTTTAATTCAGATGAAGTAAATTAAAATGTCTGTGGTGGTTCTTGTGAAAAGGCCCCGAGGTGTGATCACAGGAGGTGAGTCAGTCCCATGGAATAGACCTACAGGAGGTGAGTCACATTTGATTAGTTACAGAATTTTCCGTAGAAACGTACAGAGGAGTTTATGCAAATCAACCCTTTCTGTTTTGACATCTGAAGTTGGAGTTTCTGAAAACCTATTTAATAAAGCAGTCTGTCCTGACTCAGCTCAACAGTCTCCAGTCTACCAACTGGTCTCTGTTATAACTATTTAAAGCAGTCTGTCCTGACTCAGCTCAACAGTCTCCAGTCTACCAGCTGGTCTCTGTAACTTCATCTTTGTCTCTGTGGTGTACAGTCTTCAGGTGATGATGGGGGTATTGAATCATCTCTCTACTCTCCTCCTCCTCTCTTCTCTCTAAACTCCACAGCCGCATTTCATTAAAAATTCATGTGAGTTATGGAACAATGCTTGAAAGTGCTGATTGTTTGAAATATCTGGGACTGAGGATAGATTTTGAATTGTCTTTAGGAAAAGCATATAGATTACATTAGTAAAACAATGAAGTATAAGCATGTGGTTACTATACAGAT
>NW_019947437.1:4429-12002 GCF_002910315.2 Salvelinus sp. IW2-2015 | reverse complement strand
TCTGGAGCCACCGGTCAGGTCTCTGACCTCCTCGCTATAGGCTGTCTTCATCGTTGATGGTGATTAGGCTACCACTGTTGTGTCATAGCAACGTAATGATGGGGTTGGAGTTGTGCTGGCCGTGCAGTCATGAGTGAACAGGAGTGATGAGCACACACCCTGAGGCGGCCCGTGTTGAGGATCAGCGGTGGCGATGTGTTTTGTTACTACCCTTACACCTGGGGGGGCCCGTCAGGAAGTCCGGCAGGTCAGTTGCGGCTGGGAGGTGTTTAGTCCATGGTCTAAGCTTATTGAGGATCTTTTGGGGCTATGGAGTTGAACGGCGCGAGCTGTAGTCAAAAACAGCATTATCACACAGGTGTTCATTTTGTCCAGTGGGAAATGGCATAAATAATACAATGGATTCATAAGTGTACAACACAAGCAGAGAAGAAGTCTAAGACCATTGGAATCTGTGAATGCAGCTGAACGTTTTTGGGGGTCTTCCTGATTTCTCGTGCAAGAATCTGTCGGTGAATGTAGCCCCTCACAGGCCGCTGAGCCGGTTAGGGATGTATTTTGGACTGGACTGTGATTGAAGACGTTATGATGTTTTTTTTAGTTGACGTGTTTTATTTTGTATGATATCGTTTTACTCTTATCTGGAATATTTTGTTTACGTTTTTTTTAATACCTCGTCCAGCTGGTGGGGTAATGCCCTTACATTGGATGTCAACCGGCGTTAAACTCATCGAAGAAAAGAGAACTTTCCTTTCATCGGATCATTGTTTAAATCACAAGGAGAGTTACAGAGGAAGTATCTTTAATAAGGTGTGGATGAAATGGATTGTAATCTTATTGCTACATCTGTGAAGTTGTAAGAAGAATGGAAAAGTGAATTGAAAACATTATACAGTTCTATCTCTGCAGTCATCTACCTATGATACCGTAGATTGGTTTGGTATCGGTAACTACGGTACAATCAGCGGCCACTTGTTGCATTTTAAATAGTATTTTACAATCGTAGCTTTTAATGCATACTATCGCTTATATTCGTGCTTTGTTGTATGGTGTAGACGTCTGTGAAGTTGTGAAATAGTGTTTACGTGATGGGCTACGTTCAGTAACTTTAACATGCTACTGTACAGTAGTTTATTTTCGGTTCAGTTTATAAAGTTTTATTCACTGTATCAGTCATATGGATTAGCTAATACAGTGTATTATGTATCTAGTTTAATGGTGTGATAATGGGATATTTGCTGCATTTCAAACTACCATGAATATGGTTCTGCAATGTATTGCAATGTTAGGTAGGCTACTCATCCTTGGCAATTCTGCAAGCATGAATATTTTACAATAATGGAAGATATGCATTGTGTTAATCTTACTATTTGTCCATGTATTGATGCTACACAGCTTTCCATAAATGCGCAGTGTGGACTTTTTACAGATGAAACCTTCCATTATGAACTCCCCTTCCTGTATTGTCATAAGGCTATGCATCTTTTGCCTTTAGTTACACAATAAATCTATGTATCTGTCAGTGACCTTTCATTGCTGTAGATTCTGCTGTCATGGTGTGAGAATGCTTAGTCACGTATCTGTCACTTATGTATTCTCTGTATGATTAGGTATGAACCTTGGACATACCGGTACTCCAGCGCTCCCTCCTGCCTCACGTTCGGACCCTGTCCTGGTGCTTACCCCAGACCCCCTGGTATCCACCAGGCTTCTGAACTTGCCCGCAGTGGGTGAAGCCTAGAGAGGGTGATCCTTTCCTCTGCCTTCTCTCTCTCTCCTTAATGCAGCTGGTGATTCCAGAGAGCCGGCGGGCATCCTCTCAACAAGCCGCAAGGCAGTGGATTGACCGGATGCTGCTTTACAGGAGCCTCTACGAGCTCATTAGATTCATCACTGTCCTTTCCCAGTGGGGTGAAGACTCAGAAGAGGGTCTTCCTGCTCAGAATGTGCTGGGGTGAGTTTTTCGCATAATAAATGAGAAGCTTAGAAATTGTAATTTTAATATTTTTCTTCTCTCATGATCTATCAATGCTCGGATGCCACTGGGTAAACATTATTAACTGATTTATACTTTTCTGTGATGATATGTGGAAGAAGATGTGTCTGAAGTAAACAGAGGAATCGGTCTAGAGTTAGTCTGTCTGGTATATTAGTGGTAAGACTGGACTAAGGAGGGTTGGATAAACTCCTCTGTATGAGATGAGTCTGTTGGTATAATTAGTGTTAAGACTGGACAAGGAGGGTTGGATAAACTCTCTTGTTGAAGATGATAGTCTGTCTGGTATAATTAGTGTTCAAGACTTGGACAAGGAGGGTTGGATAAACTCTCTGTATGTTGAACAGGTGTGACTATTTATCATGTGTAACAATGAACATCCCTATTGCTGTGTGTTCCACATTCTTCAGTAGAACCATGCATCAGGAGGTGAGTCACATTTTATTTGTTACAGCAGTTTCACGGAGAAATACAGAGGAGTTTTTGCAAATCAACCCTTTCTGTTTTGACACATGAAGGAGGAGTCTCTGAAAACCTATTTAAAGCAGTCTGTCCTGATCAGCTCAACAGTCTCCAGTCTACCAACTGGTCTCTGTAATAACTATTCAATCAGTCTGTCCTGACTCAGATAATAGTCTCCAGTTCTACCAACTGGTCTTGTTATAACTATTTAAAGCAGTCTTCGTGCATCGATAACAGTCTCCAGTCTACCAACTGGTTCTGAAATAATTTAAGCAGTCTGTCCTGACTCAGATCAACAGTCTCAGTCTACCAACTGGTCTCTGTTATAACTATTTATCAGTCTGTCTGACTCAGATCAACAGTCTCCAGTCTAACTGGTCTCTGTTATAACTATTTTAAATCAGTCTGTCCTGACTCAGCTCAACAGTCTCAGTCTACCACTGGTCTCTGTAACTTCATCTTTGTCTCTGTGGTGTACAGTCTTCAGGTGATGATGGGGGTATTGAATCATCTCTCTACTCTCCTCCTTCTCTCTCTCCTTCTCTGCTCTCTTCATGTAGTGGAGAAGTTAGTGATGTTCCAGAGTGCACAGAGTTTTTCATGGGGGAACACTCCAAATTCTCCAGGTATTTTGGTTAATGGGACAGTCCAGGACCAGAACCGTACAAGCCGATCTGCAGTTGTTTAAATACATGAAGAAAAGGTTGTTTACAACACCTACAGGTTTGCAACTCTCTACGACACGACCAAAGGATCCCTGTGTTCTCAGCCTACACTTCACTGGGGTTGGATCGAGTGGGAAAAGACCAGTTACTGGATGATTGAACTCAGGTAATTTAAAAACATCTTTTCAAATCGACATTTAATGCCAAAGTTGAACTATAACCTTCAATAGACAATTACTACTGTTGTCTAGCAAGATTACATGTCAATTACTACTGTTTGTCTAGCCAGATTACATGTCTGTCTACTAGTCTGTCTAGCAAGATTACATGTTATTACTTGTCTGTTCTAGCAAGATTAGATATCTGTTTCGTTCTTAAAGGGATGTCTTAAATAAAAAACAGATACCTTATTTACATAAGTATTCAGACCCTGGTTTTGCTTTATCATTATGTGGTATTGTGATGTCATTATGGGGTATTGTGATGTCATTATGTGGTATTGTGTGTAGATTGATGAGGGAAAAAACTATTTAATTCATTTTAGAACAAGGCTGTAACGTAACAAAATGTGGAAAAAGGCAAAGGGTCTGAATACTTTCAGAATGCACTGTAATGTACAGGTCTGATATACAGGTCTGATATACAGGTCTAATGTACAGGTCTAATGTACAGGTCTAATATACAGGTCAGTCCAGTATAACTGCATGAATAATGAATGAATGATGAATATTGTTCCTACAGCTGGACGGAGGAGAAGAACCAGTTATGATTCTGGAGAAACAAGGAGTCACTTATACACACCAGGCTGTCAATCAGGATTATGATATAGATGGTAAAAACAAGAAGGTGAACAAAGGTCACATGTTTCCAAAATCTTTTGCTCACCAACCTGTTATTCAGAGCTCCACCTTTACCCTGACAAACGCTGTTCCTCAAGTAAAGACATTTAATGGAGGTAGCTGGGGAACGATGGAGTGTAATGTTAGAAAGATTCTCCTGAAGCAGTGTCTAGATAATAACGTTATCAAGGCCTATGTGGTGACTGGAGCAGTGCCCAGTAAGAGCAACAACAACAAACTGAACAACCGAGTGAACATCCCAGATATCATGTGGACAGCCTACTGCTGTTACAACAGTGTGAAGAAAGAGTGGATGGCTAAAGCACACTGGGGTGTGAACCAAGAGGAACCGAACAAACAAGTATTGGATCCCCATCCCTTGTCAGATCTGTATGACATGTTGAAGCAGCATTACCCAGGTGGTGATGTCCAGGTTTTCGCAGATCAGTGTCCAAGAGGTTCTTCTCAGAAAGAGAGAGAGAAGAGCAGAGAGAGGGAGGTAGGAAGTGGGGATGTTAGCAGGAAAGGGTTAATGGAATGTGATGAGGATTGTAAATGTGTCTCTTTGTAGGTGACACAGATCATTACCTGTCCCAAAGCTTGGTCCAGCGACAACACAGACAACTATAAAATACATTCTTCCATGCGAGACCAGGGTTCAAGTCCTGAGTCAAATCTTTCAATTCTGTCCTTACTTCTACTTTCACTGCTATGTCTATAAATCACATGAAAGGGAATGGAATTCTGTAGAAAATAAAGTTTAATTGATTTATGATATAAAGACATTACTGTTGTTAATACATGGGCCAACAGTATGTCAGGCTCTGACTGCCATGTAACTGTTACCATATAGATCTTATTAATAATGTTCTGAATGTATTCTGTCACTGTTACCATAGAGATACTATTATATGTTTCTGAATGTAATTCTATCACTGTTACCATAGAGATACTATTATATGTTCTGAATGTAATTCTATACACTGTTATAGAGATACTGTTATATGTTCTGAATGTATTCTATCACTGTTAATAGAGATACTGTTATATGTTCTGAATGTAATTATTCACTGTTACCATAGAGATACTATTTATGTTCTGAATGTAATTCTATCACTGTTACATAGAGATACTTTATATGTTTGAATGTAATTCTATCACTGTTACCATAGAGATACTATTATATGTTCTGAATGTATTCTATCACTGTTACCATAGAGATACTATTATATGTTCTGAATGTATTCTATCACTGTTAATAGAGATACTATTATATGTTCTGAATGTCATTCTATCACTGTTACCATAGAGATACTATTATATGTTCTGAATGTATTCTATCACTGTTACATAGAGATACTATTATATGTTCTGAATGTAATTCTATCACTGTTACCATAGAGATACTATTATATGTTCTGAATGTAATTCTATCACTTGTTACCATAGAGATACTATTATATGTTCTGAATGTAATTCTATACTGTTACCATAGAGATACTATTATATGTTCTGAATGTAATTCTATCACTGTTCATAGAGATACTATTTATGTTCTGAATGTAATTCTATCATGTTACCATGAGATACTATTTGTTCTGAATGTAATTCTATCACTGTTACCATAGAGATACTATTATACATGTTCTGAATGTATTCTATCATGTATGTATCCATCTTCTTCCCTCTGAAGAATAAACATCTATAATGAATGAAGCCTGTGAGAGTCTGGTGTTTTGTTCTCATCTTGTTTAAATGTAACCAAGTGACTCCAAAATGTTCCATTTAAATATACCAACGTTATTTCAGCTAAAAATATAAATGATTGAACGTACTATTTTAGTTTTCAGTTTTCATTCAAACTTTGCCATAACTATGTGTCCAACCAGTCCAGCATACCAGCTAGCTACCATGTCTCTAAACATACCTGGAGCTGGTCAAGAAGCTACCATGTCTCAAAACATACCTGGAGCTGGTCAAGAAGCTACCATGTCTCTAAACATACCTGGAGCTGTCAAGTAAGCTACAGTCTCTAACATCTGGAGCTGTCAAGAGCTACCATGTCTCGAGCCTCCAGGTGGCGCAGTGGTTAGGGACGCAGCGCGAGCTGTGCCACAGAGACTGGTTTGCGCCCAGTCAAATGGCTTGACGTTCATATCAAAATTTGTGAAAACAGTCATTTACCATATATATAAATACATATTTTGTTTTGGATGAATTTACCTTTGCCCAGATTACTTTTGGATTATTTGGCTTGAAGACCATTGCGATGCGTTTTTGCATTGAAGACTATTCAGAAAGACTACTAAACTACAAGGCTACTTCCTGGAAAATGACGTGTCACTTTCGTAGGAATAGAAAAAGAGAAGGAGAGATGCAGAGAGGAGGGAGGCAGAGAGAGAGGAGAGGCAGAGAAACAGACTGAGAGGCAGAGAGAGACAGAGAGAGGCCGAGAGAGAGAGAGAGAGAGGCAGAGAGAGGAGGCGAGAGAGAGAGGCAGAGAAACAGACTGAAGGCAGAGAGCGAGGAGGCAGAAGAGAGAGACAGAGAGAGAGAGGCGAGAGCAAGGGAGGCAGAGGAGAGAGAGGCAGAGAGAGAGACAGAGAGAGAGGCGAGCGCGAGGGAGGCAGAGAGAGAGCGAGAGGAGAGAGACAGAGAGAGAGAGGCAGAGACGAGGGGGCAGAGAGAGAGATATGCCATATATTCATTTGAGACAGTTTCACACAGCAAGAAAATGATCCAGCAGCAACAGGAAATTATAATTTTTATGTTGTTTATAATTAATGGAAATTTTTTGTAGGTGTTGTTAAAAAATAGTTTGGTCAAAAAAGTGTGACATTTTTAAAGAAAAAAATAAAAACCTTAAGAGCCTTTTTAACCTGGAATACATTACAAATTAGCATTTCATTCTGTGCAGGAAATTCCTACAACAACAGGATGATCAAATTAAGATACGGCTCCTGTAGGTTCACAGCAGTATTTCGTTCCAAGCAGGTTATGCAGTTTTTGCAGCAATCAAAAAGAAAATACCCTTTTACAATGTACAAAATCAAAAATATCATATCTGGTGTAAGAGATATGATGCCAGAACGTATATCAGAGTGTCAAAGATCCAGACGGGTTTGAGCTATCAGGAGTACCTTCCTTGGAACCTAAATCTAGACAGAGTCACACAGACAGAATGACAGACAGACAGATGCACAGACATGTAGTGGTGAAGTTCAGCGACGTTGAAGATTGTGGAAGTTTTTATGGATAAGATAATCTTAATATTCTGGGTATTTTGGTTGGTGGAAAGTCCAGACCAGAACTGCTACAAGCCGATTTGCCAGTTGTTCAACAACATCTATAGGTTTGCAACTCTCTACGATACGACCAACAGGTCCTGTGTTCTCAGCCTACACCTTCACTGGGATGGGAAGAGACCACCCTATTTGTATTTGTTTACTGCTGTATATATACACTCAGTGGCCAGTTTAATAGGTACACCCATCTAGTACTGGTCGGACCCCCCTTTGTCTCCAGAACAGCCTGAATTCTTTGGACTTGATTCTACAAGGTGTGGAGTTCAAATGTTGCTCAATTAGTATCAAGGACCTGACATTCCCTGT
>NW_019947437.1:0-2705 GCF_002910315.2 Salvelinus sp. IW2-2015 | reverse complement strand
ACCCACATGGACATTTAATCATGTAGATAACATGGGTGGTGTTTACCTACATAACACAACCCACATGGACATTTAATCATGTAGATAACATGGGTGGTGTTTACCTACATAACACACCCACATGGACATTTAATCATGTAGATAACATGGGTGGTGTTTACCTACATAACACAACCCACATGGACATTTAATCATGTAGATAACATGGGTGGTGTTTACCTACATAACACAGCCCACATGGACATTTAATCATGTAGATAACAATGGGTGGTGTTTACCTACATAACACAACCCACATGGACATTTAATCATGTAGATAACATGGGTGGTGTTTACCTACATAACACAGCCCACATGGACATTAATCATGTAGATAACATGGGTGGTGTTTACCTACATAACACAACCCACATGGACATTTAATCATGTAGATAACATGGGTGGTGTTTACCTACATAACACAACCCACATGGACATTTAATCATGTAGATAACATGGTGGTGTTTACCTACATAAACAAACCACATGGACATTTAATCATGTAGATAACATGGGTGGTGGAGTACGTAATAATGTCATTATTTGGAACCGTTCTCCTGTATGTGGGTGGCAGAAACGTTCACACTTCATCATATTGTTGCACTGGGCTCAGCATGTGTTATGTAGGTAAACACCACCCATGTTATCTACATGATTAAATGTCCATGTGGGTTGTGTTATGAAGGTAAAACCTCTCGTTATCTCAGAGAATTAGTGAACATAAAAGTTCAATCAGGAGTAACGACAGGGATTATCCAGTCGCAGTACATTGTAATGACCTACAACATGACAGTAATACCTTTAGGTTGTGTGACAGAGAGAAAGTCAAGATATCAGACAGGGGAGGTGATATAACACTGAGCTAATGAGAATGTTTGGGGGTTTTCACCCTCCAGACATGATTCCCTAAAGGTCTTATAATGAAATGTCCATGCATGGTATGTTGTAAATGTCAACATGAATTAATGCCTCCACTTCAGACTACTCTGACGTTTCTTCTTGAACGGAACCCAATGATTTATGAAAACCTACTTGATGTCCTCATTGTGGTTTTACAGACGTGTTCAGGGCCAGCCCTCCCATTAGACCGTCGCCTGTGGCAGCACTTGAATTTGAGGCAATATTTTGACAATTGTCTGCCGCACTCCGTCGCCCCTGTTCGGTCACTCCACCGCCCGCGGCGCCCCTGTTCGGTCACTACACCGCCCGCGGCGCCCCAGCCACCAGCTCATAGTGCTGCTACAGTTCCCTCCCCCACCCCATCCCCCCTTCTCCCGAAGTTCACTCACACTATCCTTGGTAGCTATGGTGAGGTGTGTCTTTATATGGGACTATCCAATTGTGAAACATTAATAAATGAATCTGCCAAATAAATTATTGTATTTTTTTTAAGTGTGTGTGAGGACAACGATTAGTGATTAAGGCAGTAGCCTAACCTAACCTGTTAACGTTAGTGATTAACGCTACAACTAGTGGATATCATTTTAGATACATGTCATCAATATAGATTTAAAATAATTTGCTACCATGTCTAATAGACCAAAAATATCAGTAAGCAAATATTTTTTTTAACTATGAGAAAAGACAAAAAAGAGGCACAATCTCTAAACCAAAGAAATTCTCTGGTGAAATGTATCAGTGTGCAGCAATGTCCATCAGCCGGTGTGGAGAATTACAAGCCTACGAGGACAGGACATTCATTCGCCGAGAACGACGAGCCCCCGTTAGCTGATTCTAGCAGCGAAGAGGACAAACCGGAGGAGTCCGGGCCATGCACTTCCACCGATGATGACAGCTCTCTGGCTGGACAAGAACAGGTGGTCGCACCAGACCTAGTTACACCTCCAAACAATACCGGTGAAGACCCTACTATCTTGGACCCAGACTCAGATTCGTTGCTCCCCGTCCCCGGTGACAGTGGTGGTGCTGCTGCTAAATCCAACTCCCAGACAAAAACATAGAAGATCCCGGTGAGTGGCCAAAATATATGAATGGATCTTTACGGGATAYGTTAGTGCAGGCTGGGCCACATCAGGATAAGGAGGGGAATTTACCAAGAGATGAGGGGCAACGAACGTTTTCGGTGGCTAACTGCAATAGGAGGATGGCGAACGGGGAGAGAGTGGAGAGACCAAGGCTTGTCTATTCCAAGCAAAACGATGCAGCCTTCTGTTTTTGTTGCAAACTTTTTTCACACGAGTCCAAATCTGCGCTGGTCAGGGATGGAACCAGGGACTGGAAGAATCAGTGTCACCTCCTCAGGCTCTCATGAGAAGTCACATGACCACCCAGATAGTTTCCAGAGGTGGAAGGAGCTGGAGATCAGGCTGGTGTCCAAGCAAACTCAYATGATTTGATWTCAGGACCCTGGACAGCTACCAAGAGAAAACATCGCTGACTGCAATGCAGCACCACAGCAGAGGAAAGAGGCCACTCTACACAATAAATACATGATGATGTTGGACAATCACATTCAATGTGGAAATAAACCAAATTCGTTAAGGCTGGGTCATTGACAGAAAGCTTATTTTACACTGCTCCAGCGAAACGAGGCCGCCATGCATTCATAGCGAGGCTCGTCATGCATTTATAAAGAGGCCCACCCATTTATAACGAGGCCCACCCATTTATAATGAGGCCCACCATGCATTTATAACGAGGCCCAC
>NW_019947436.1:22243-23865 GCF_002910315.2 Salvelinus sp. IW2-2015 | reverse complement strand
TCTGTCTGTCTGTCTGTCTGTCTGTCTGTCTGTCTGTCTGTCTGTCTGTCTGTCTGTCTGTCTGTCTGTCTGTCTGTCTGTCTGTCTGTCTGTCTAACACTAACCCTTGTTTTTCTCCAGGTTCCAGATCAACGGTCAGGAGACAGGGTGGTGTGGGCAGGGCTGCCAGGCCATCGTGGATACAGGCACCTCCATGCTGACTGCACCCAGACAGATCATGGGAACCCTGATGCAGTCCATTGGAGCCCAGCAGGACCAGTACGGACAGGTAGCAGGAAGCSATTATAAACCATTACAGACCAGTACTAACTGACACCATAAACCAGTGTAATCCAGAAAGTAGAGTTTGGGGAAACCAGTGCAGAACAGAGTTAACCAGTACAGGGATGTTTTGTGTCACTCATGTCTTTGAATTGTTTGTTGATGTAGTACACAGTGAACTGTAACCAGATCAACAGCCTGCCTACTCTCACCTTCACCATCAATGGAATCAACTTCCCCCTGCCGCCATCTGCATACATCCAGCAGGTGTGTGTGTGCGTGCGTGTGTGTGTGCGTGTGTGTGTGTGTCTGTCCGTGTGTTACCATCTATGACTGATGTTAGGATAATGAAGGCCATTTTAGATGGCTCAAGCTGGTCCATAAGCCTTGTGCATGCCTAAGCCATGTGTCAGTAGTGCATGTGTGTTTATCTGCCTGTGTGTGTGTGTATTGCACTCAACATGCGTATTCTCCTCTCTATCCAGAACAACCAGGTCTGCTCCGTGGGGATCACCCCCACCTACCTGCCGTCCCAGAACGGACAGCCCCTGTGGATTTTGGGAGATGTTTTCCTCATGCAGTACTACTCCGTCTACGACCGCACAAGCAACCAAGTGGGCTTTGCCACCGCAGCCTAAACCTGACCAACATGACCATGACCGCAAACCAACACAGACACCGACCRTTCTTAGAAGTCTACCATCCCAAACCTCACACAGAATCTATTCCGCCTCTGGCCATTCTAGAACATCAATCACCAAAGGCATCTATTCTGAATCACCCATAGCAACCTCTCTGGTTATTATAATACATCTATTACCCATGGCAACCGCTCTGGTCATTATAATACGCATATTACCCATGGCAACCACTGTGGGTCAGTTTGTCTTTGGTCCAGTGGGGTTAAAGCAAGCATGGACATCATTGGGTTAAAGCTGTGGTCTTTGTTAGATGACATCTGCTAATATCTTCAGTTCAGCTGTAAGGTGTAAGGTTGTTTCCTTTCTACTCTGGCATTGCAATGACAACCTCCTAGTTCCCAGACAACATCGGATGTGAACACAGGTTCAGCCATGTTGCGGATTGCATCATGATGCTGAGTTGCAATTCTGAGTTGAGTGAAAAAGAAAATGACATACAGAAATACAGTGAAATATGAAAATATGATTTTTGACAAATAAACGCATTTCATCTCAAGACTGGATGTATTTGGTGTTTGTTTAGCTTCCATTTAGACTGAATAAACTATTGAAGTGCACAATAATCCTATTTGTTTTGAATTCCTGTATCTGACACATCAAGCTCATGATGCCTGTAAGACTGAAATCACACCTCACATTCACCACTGACTGTTGCCAGAA
>NW_019947436.1:0-22207 GCF_002910315.2 Salvelinus sp. IW2-2015 | reverse complement strand
ATCTTACCCAATTTAGCCTGTAATATATCCAACCATCTACACATCCATACCTATAAGAATACCAAATATCACAGAGTCAAATATGCCATCTGTTAAATGCATTAAGTCCAAGTATCCTCCCGGGTGAAGCGACTTCATTTGAAAGCTTTCAACTTTTTTTTTTTGCCGCTTGCTAGTAGCTTTTTACCATTCCTGCACAGACACCAGCCCTGTTATTAAGCGCTGAATTATCATCCAATTTACCAGCATCGGCTGTCTCTCGACAAAACAACGCGGATTCCTGCCTAATCCCTGAGCCACTGCTTCTGATCCCAACAGCTAGCTTGCGCTGCGCAGCTAGCGCCACTCCACGAAAGCAAGCACCCAGTTAGCAAACCTAATCCTACAATCACAACCTCTCTTATCGCCATCGCATCTGGCTTGGAATTCTCTGTCGGACACAACCCGTCTGAGCAGGACCCCCTCCGTCTGAGCAGACCCACCCCCGGGCCTTACTAACTTTAAACGCCGCGTGCTACTAGTGGAAGCCTCCTCTGCTCATCTTACGCTCCCCCTGACACTATGAATCCACTTGGCTACATAGCTGATGCATGCTTGACCGTCCATTAATTCACGTACTCCATTCTGTTTATTTGTGTGGTTATCTGTCGACTCTGTGCTTAACTGCAGATCTTGTGTGTAGTTAATCCGACCCTCTCTGCCTATCGTCCCATTTACCTGTTGTTGCTGTGTTAGACTAGCACCCTGTTATGCTGATTTAATAATTACCTGTATGTTTTAGCTAGCTCTCCCAATCAAAGACCTGCAATCCACTTATGCCCTTATTGTATGTCTCTTCCAAATATCAAATATGCCCTTGCATACTTGTTGTTCAGGCTAGTTCATTATCATTGTTTTGGTTTGCAATGGACCCTGTAAGTTCCACTCTCGTACCCTCTGATACCACCCTTTGTTCCCACCCCCCACACATGACGGTGACCTCACCCATGAGACCAGCATGTCCAGAGATACAACCTCTTCTTATCATCAACCCAGCCTGGCTTGCCTCCCTTACCCGCGCGCCACTCCATTACCCCTGTCTGAAGCATATGCCCAGAATCTATTCTACCAACGCCCATAAATCTGCCTCCTTTTATCTTTCCCCAACGCATTCTAGGCGACCATTTGAATACCTTTAGCCGCACCCTCATCCTACACTCGCTCTTTCCCGGGTGATTGTGAGGTAAACCCAGGCCCACTGCATTGTCCCTCAGTCACCCTTCCCATTTGTTGATCTTCTGCCGATCGAAAAAAGCCTTCGCCTCATGCATCGTCAATCATCAGAAGCTCCTCCCTAAGTTTGCCTTACCTTTCACCTTAGCACACTCCCACTCTGAGCCAAATCCTGATGTCCTTGCCGTGTCCGAATCCTGGCTTAGGAAGGCCACCAAAAATTTCTTCTGAGATTCCATACCCAAACTATAACACTTTTCCGTCAAGATGTAAACTCCAAGGGAGGATGTTGTCATATCTACGTGCAACTATTGGCAGATGATAAGTAGCCCTCATTCAGTTTAGCTTGCTTAGATGAGCGATTTCAATTCACAGATGGTGGTCCAGGGACAAGGCTGGGGGAGCTGAGGGCGGTCGGTAGCAGGCGGCAACAGTGAGAGACCTTATTTCTGAGAGAATTAATTTTTAAAATTAGAAGTTCGAACTGTTTGGGCATAGACCTGGAAAGTAATGACAGAACTTGCAAAGTTTCCTTGTCATACTATATCAGGTCTAGTGTCCCAGAACACTCAACTGTTGCAGGCTTATCGCATCTGCACGTTAGACTAATTGTTTAAAGAGAAAATTAAATCTCTCCTCCTCTCGAAATAAGTCTTGGCACTGACTGTTGCCAATCTTGTGACCTGGCGTACCGGAAAGTGTTATAGTAAGCGTCATGGAAACCTCAGCTGCCCAGCTTGCTGAGACACTCCCTGGACAACGCCTATTAAGGTGCGCGTGCAATTTTTGCACTAGCAGCTCTACAGGATTTCGGATGCCGGCATCGCTTCGATAGAGTTACGTCGTGTTAGGGTGACCCTAAAAACTCAGGGAGGTACTATGCAGCTTATAACGCACCGCAGGAGTTGGCCCGAGCTAAGTCCGCTACAAGGAGGGAAATCCAAGCTTTGATGCACCTCAATGCTCACAGCAATCATGGCGGCAAAGGAACGCCCCTACGCAGGAGATAAGAGCGCCTACAAAAACTTTACCGGGGTAGAACATGAGGGCACCGCATAGAGTAGATCCATTTGAAATAGTTTGACATGCCATGAGGCCTGACCACCTGCCCTCCAAATACAACCCGCGGGGCTGTCCTTCAATCAAGATTCAGCGATCACTGGCCTCATTGCCTGTATCCGCCACGGGTCCGCGGTCAAACGCACACGCCTCAATCACTGTCAAACGCTCCCCTAAAACACTTCTGGCCGAGAGGCCTTTCTAATCGAACCTGGCCCGGGTACCCTGGAAGGATATTGGACCTCATGCCGTCAGTTGAGGATGCCTGGTCAGTGTCTTTAAGATGTTACTTCCTCACCATATTAGACAAGCATGCTCCGTTCAAAAAATGCCAGAAAGTAAGAACAGATAATAGCCCTGGTCCAACCTCCAGACCTGACTGCCCTCGACCAGACAAAAAACATCTGTGCGAACTGCCAAATAGCTCGAAAGAGCCCCCGCGATATGCCAACTGTTCAGTGGAAGTCAGGAACCAATACAACGCAGTCAGTCAGGAAAAGCAAAGGCCAGCTTTTTTCAAGGCAAGAAATTCGCATCCTGTAGCTCTAAAACTCCAAAGAAGTTCTGGGATAACCTGTAAAGTCCATGGAAGAACGAGAGCACTTCCCCCAGCTGCCCACTGCACTATGAGGCTAGGTACACGGCTCCACCACGATAAATCCGTGGATAATCGAAGACTTCAACAAGCTTTCTCAATGGCTTGGCCATGCTTCCTCGCTGGCGTAACTCCAAACCTTGGCCAACAGCCCCGCCCCGCTGCTACTTCAAACCGCCCAGGCCTCCCCAGTTCTCGCTTCATCTTCTTTCCGCAAATCCCGAAGCATAGCAATGTTACGTGAAATGAGCTCGGAAAACACATCTGAAAGACGGCGAGCGAGGGTATCAAACATCGAGGGCTGAGCGCATTGTGGACCACAGATCGTGACCCTCGGCCGCCTTACTACCCTTTCCATCAATCTCGACGGGAGGAACAGCGCACGGGAGGAGGTTAGTAGGATGATAGTGGCTCCGCGCCGCGCCCATTTAAGGTCGGCTAACTCACACCACTAATGGTCACGCAGCTGATTCAGAAGCGTTGGGGACAAAGAATAAAGGAGCAGATTCCTCATTCGCGTTCCTGTTAAATAATGTACTGAGATCCCACTCACAAGGGGATTTCTGGGCAGTAAATAAGGAATGCAGCCTGCCAGGCCGGGCGGTATACATAGTAGGGGCGGGCGGGCTACAAGCGGAGGCCAAGCGCCAAGGCACCTCGCGCGCCTCGATGTACTAAAGAAGAGGATGTGGGTGGATACCATTTCCGGACACTGGGATGCTTTCCCAAATTTGGAGGGCTGTGGTCATACACCGACGCACTGTAGATTCCATGGCCGGGTCTTGCCTAGGGAAACAGGTCAACGCGGAGGGTAGCCAAGTTCCAAGCAAAAGAGACAGATACCACTGGAGAGGTGGAACACATTACTCGAAACAGGGTCCATCTCGCACACAACCAAAACAATGATAATGAACAACTAGGTGAACCATCTACTGTCCGCTAGGTGCACCCATTATCGTGTTTCCGGTATGCCGGTACTACGGAAAGTGGGCAAGAGAACTAACCATTTAAACCTCAGCGCCACAATAAAGCCTCACAAGGTATCTAAGATTGCAGGTTTCTTGATTTCGGGAGAACGGATCTAGATCTAAAAACCACAACAGCGTAAAAGCAAATATCCATCAGCAATAAACAAGGGAGACTAGTCTAGTCCTCCATTACGTCAGAGACCAGAACAGGTAAACGTCTTACATAGGACTGGACGGACCCGATCCATGTGGCCAGGGCAGTATGTACGGGATCGCTGATTACTGTCATACCACCAACTATTATTCACCTTATCGGCAGAGCTCAGTAGCCTCGGTTTTTCTAATGACTGCCGACTTGAGCGCTGGTTCACCAACTACTTTGCCAAGACAGAGTGCAAGTAGTTGCTCCCATAATCGAGGTTTAAAGCACAGAGTCACGAACAGAGTGAAAACACAACAAAAATTGTTGTCCGGATACCAGAACTGGCAGTTGCGATCCTAATGGGGGTACCGTCTGATTAATGACGAACGGAGGTTCAAAATTCCTCGGGGCCATGGCAACTCTTTCTCTCTGTCAATGACATTCACATGATGTCTGCTCCTTGTTCCTGGCGGGGCGATATGTAGTCTCCATGAGTTGACACTCAACTCTACGTCAGAACGACAGCGCCTGTACTCTCCTAAGATATGAGGGCAGCCCTCCGTAAGAATGGAGGCAGTCAAGGGCGAAGGCTCCTCCTTTGTGACCACCTGAGCCTATTCTAACCTCACACACAAGACATGAAGCAAGCGCCGGCTTCGTATATGCTCCATAATATAGTTAGTAGCGCCGGGGTGGCAAGATGGCCTTCCTGTTCTTTCGAGCCCTCCAACCTGCTACTTAACGCTGAATGAAAGGGAAAGACCCGGATCTATGCTAGCTTTCCAAAACCGTTATCGCTGGTGGTGGTCGACAGGAGATATCCAAGGCCAATGGATGGGGCGGCGAGAGAGTTGTGAATTGTAGAATTGTGTTTGCTAACTGTGCTTCTTCGTGGCAGGTGGCGCTGACGCCCTGCCTATGGCCCGGCGGCAACCTAGCTTGTGAGAAGCGGATCAGCAAGCAGTGGCATCAGGGATTACAGGCCCACGCGAGATCTAGCACATCACCACCCTGGACGGTTCCCGGACGTTGTTAGTCAGAGCAAGAACATGAATATGTGGCACGATTCCATTGCGGTATTAAGTACTAGGTGTACTTGGTGGGTTGTCTAGACTCGGGCTGAGCAATAAACGGGGTTCTGCGGCTTCTGGTGCGCAGGACTCGAGGATCAAAGTCTACCTTCCGCAATACCAAAGACTGCGATAACAAAAAAGTAGATGAAGGCCCTTTTCATATTCCTCGCGCAAAACAAGTCCGCCATAGCTTCTCTCCTTACACCGCACGCCGGGAGAGCCATTTGGAACTTTATAGCCCTATTTACCTACACAAGATGGTATAAAATATTTGAGCATCGTTGCATTAAAATTTTGCTCGAATTTCTCATCATGGCGATACTTTGTAACGGTCTGGAGTAGTCATCTACAAAATAGTTCATCGAATAAGGAATATATTTCGCTTCAAATTGGGTAACTGATCAGCCTGCTTGTCATAGACTGGATGCAGTTTTTTGTATTTCGGGAACAGTGCCATGTCTGTTCTTCCTTGGGTCTCAGAATTGCGTTAATAGTGGGCAGGCCTTTATACGACACTGTGCACTAATTTGACGTGCTATCCAACCCATGGCATTACATGAAGTCGTGCATGTGAGTTCGAGAGTTACAGGAAATCTTCGCGAAACAAACTATGGATCTGCTACATGTTCACGTTTGGTGCCGTCTAGCAACTAACGTTTGGTTCTCACTAGGTCAGTCTAAAATGGAACTAACATATACACACCCTAAATACTCATCCAAAGCTCATTTGGCATAGGGTATATAAAAATGGTGCCGCCTTAATCGCGTTTATTTGTTCAGTTCACTATGAGTACTACCAATATTTTCATAGATTGTCAGCTCCATTGTTATTCATCCTGTTGTCTCAATTTTCTTTTTCACTCAACCCTCAGGCAAGTGCACAAGCAACGTCCTCGCCCAGCAGGTGTTCACTATGCATGCAATCACTGATCACAACTGCAACACCTGCTAGAAGGACATAAAACCTCATTTGGTGACGCCTTTTTCTTCCAGTTTCTCTGCTGCCTGCGATGGAACGAATTTGCAAAATTCTCTCAGAATCGTAATTCCGGGATGTTGAGTCTGAGGGAAACACATAGGATGGTTTGTATCATTGGGGCAATGACCAGAAAGTAGCAAGAGGAACAACCTTCACAACCTGTACAGCTCGAACACCTGAAAGATATGTAAGTCGATCAGACTTCCGTCATCAATCACTTAAACAATAAGAAAAACTCTGACTCAATCCGCTCTCGAGTTAACACGCCCAACGCATAACCGAATTTCGCTGCAGCTGTACAGTCCATGAGCTTAGTCCATGTCCTTGTATAATACACTCGCCACTGGGACCAACCCACAACACGCACAAATTAACCGTGCACTACCTCACCACCCACCATTGAGCGTTGCTTTTTAGCACATTATATTTGACGCGTAATTTCTAGACTCTTGTGTAGCTTATCAACCAGTTATCTCATTTCTTGAGACCAAGAGCGAGTGGATCATTTGCCATGGGTAATAGATGTATTATAATATTACACCAGAGAGGTTGCTATGGAGTGATTTCAGAAATAGATGCTTTGGTGATTGATGTTCTAGAATGGCCAGAGGCGGAATAGATTCTGTGTGAGGTTTGGGATGGTAGACTTCTAAGAATGGTCGGTGTCTGTGTTGGTTTGCGGTATATGGTCATGTTGGTCAGTTTAGGTCGCGGTGGCAAAGCCACTTGGTTGCTTGTGCGGTCGTAGACGGAGTAGTACTTGGCATGAGGAAAACATCTCCCAAAATCCACAGGGGCTGTCCGTTCTGGACGGCAGGTAGGTGGAGGGTGATCCCAGCTGGAGCATGACCTGGTTGTTTTCTCGGATAGAGAGGAAGAATAACGCATGTTGAGTGCTAATACACACACACAGGCAGATAAATCACACATGCACTACTGACAACATGGCTTTAGGCAATGCCACAAGGCTTATGGACCGAAGGCTTGAGCCATCTAAAATGGCCTTCATATATCCTAACATCAGTCATCAGATGGATAACACACCGGACAAGAACACACACAACACGCACACACACACTGCACGCGCACATCGACCCTGCTTGATGTATGCGATGGCGGCAGGGGGAAGTTGATTCCATTGATGGTGAAGGTCGAGACGTAGGCAGGCTGTTGATCTGGTTTCAGTTCACTGTGGTTACTACATTCAACAAACAATTCAAAAGATCACTGAGTGGACACAACATCCCTGTACTGGTTAACTCTGTTATCTGCACTGGTTTCCCAAACTCACCTTTCTTGGCGAATTAACACTGGTTTATGGGGTGTCAGTTTAGTACTGGTACTGTAAATGGTTTATAATCTGATTCCTGCTAACCTGTCCGGTTACTGGACCCTGCTGTGGCTGCTCAATGGATCTTGACATCAGGGTTCCCATGATCTGTCTGGGTGCTATCAGCAATGGATGGTGCTTGTATCCATACGTGAGTGGGCCTGGCAGCCCTGTCCACACTCCACACCTGTCTCCCTGAACCGTTGGATCTGGAACCTGGAGAAAAAAGGGTTAGTGGGTTAGACAGACAGACAGACAGACAGACAGACAGTTTTACAGATCAGACAGACAGACAGACAGACAGAACAGACAGACAGAAGGACAAGACAGACAGACAGGCAGACAACACAGACAGCACAGACAGACAGACAGACAGACAGACAGACTAGATTGACAGGTCGGCCTTCCAGAATTTTTTCAGTCCAGCTTTTCTCCGTAGATCTCTTGGTGGTTCTGATGTCCAGTGTAAACTGTGTGGTTATAGGTATTGTGTTAGTTGTTTGGTTATCCTGACCCTTTTGATGCCCGAATCTGTGCCAGTTAAAATCTCTGGGAGGTCGACGGGGGTCCGTAGTCTGACCCCGATACTTGGTGTTGTCCACTTCTCCAAACGACAGCTCAACTGACCTGCTGACCGTTCGCACAGCAAAAAGTAGTTTATTAAAGTCGCATCTCAACTTAGTTTTTATCAAATAAAGATTACGGGTGGTCTGGCAAGAAGATGGTTTCACGACTGCTTCTCCACAGAAGGACACTTTCTCGCCATGTTCAAAAATCTTGTGCACTTATAATGTGGTGAGTATGAGCATTTAATTTTCGCGAGGAGCAGGAATAATGAATATAACCTATTGATTAATATATAGATATTAAACTGCTAAGTACATAAATTGAAGTATAAATTCTATAACGCCTTACAGTCATTGAAAGCGAACACCACTTGGCTTTGGGCTAAGAAGGTTCTAGTGTATAATCTGTGTGATAAATTGTGATGTAATTGAGGTCCGGAAAGTAAGTACATTATATGTGTGGTAGTAAGTAGGGGTTAGGGGTAACAGATGTCGGAATCTTAACTTGATCACTTTTTTTGGTCAACTGAGATCATAAATTTCAACAGCTATGACATGCAAAAATCAAAGGAAATAAGAAAAAAGAGCAAGATTGTATATCTTTTTCTCTCAAGAACATCGCCTGGGGCAGTCTGATCAGGGCTTGCTACTTTTAAGTACTCAAAACTCGCTCACTTTGCTCTGCATGAAACGTTAGGTCTGCGGTCAAATTATGCAACATTCAAATTGTCCAAACCATGTATCTGAAATGCAGTTATACACTAAACAACCGTCGTTTGATATAGCTTAATAACAGAGATAAGATATTGGTCTCCCACTAAGGCTATGAGACGTTTCTCCAAGTGTTTATCCTAAGTTCAAAATTGAGTGGTAAATCTCGTGGGGTGAAAGTGGGTTAGGGCTTTCTGCCTTCAGCGATCTGTACGCCGTATATGACCGTCTACAGCCATTGGCAGGCCAATACCTCTTCTGGGCGGCGATAATAGTCGTCAATCCCTCGCCCTCGTCGTGCCTGGCACTCGCCCGTCCACTCCCCGCCCACTCCCACCCCACCCACCACCCGCTCCTCCGTCGCCCTCGGTCTCCTCCTCCTCCTTCGTCCCTCCTCCTTCACCCCCAGCCCCACCACCCCACACACACACCCACACCCCCCACCACCTCCACTCAACCACCCTCCGCGCTCTTCCCACCCCACCAACCTCCCGCCACCCCCTCTATGTCACCAGGATTTGTTAATACGGAATGTTAATTTTGATCAAACATTTTTGTATATGAAAGCGTACGCATAGGGATATGTTACCCTCCACACCTTAATTTAATGACCTATCAGGACCACTTTTGGAAACATAAACAAGGGCACACACACCAATTGGTATACTTATAGGTCTTACATCCAACCATTAGTGTCAGGTAGGTGAACAACACCACCACACACACACACACACACACACACAAAACACACACACACACACACGTACACACACACACACACACACACACACACACACACAGCCACAATCAATATCTGGCTTAAACTGAATTTGTCAGGAGCAGGAACACCACAACGGGGGTTACGACAGGCCAGGCAGACAATTTGAGAGAGACGCAGCACTAAGTTTGGCTTGATTTGGAGGAACACCCACAGACCCATGGACGTACCTGACGCGGGGTCGAGATATGCTTCAAAGGGGAGGGTTCGATATGCCTGCTTTATATTTGTATGACGAGGTGCACTCTCGGCACAGTCCCTCAGTGGTGCGACAATCGATGCAGACTGCACATAGAAAAGTGCGCGCACGGTCGCAGAGTCGCATGTGAGGGCGGCTGAGAGTAGTGGGAATAACACGTCGCTAATTGTTCCAGCTGTGCGTGTGAAGATGAACCCGGATGTGATGATCCGCTTTACTGTCTGTCTCGGTTCTGTGCCTCTTCACAAGGTGATAGGCCAGACACACAAGACACAAGCTCGGCGACCTTCACCACCCTCCATCTTTTGCTTTGCTCTCCTAAGCAAGACAGGGAGAAGTTCAGCTATACTATTCTCTAAGTGTTTTCAGGACCGCCCAGTTTACAGACACAACAGTGCCTTAAATGAGCTCATCATCCCTTGTTTTCTTGAGTTTCTATAAAACATGCTGTATAATCTGTGGTCCATTAAGTTCCAACAAAGAGGCTCAAGCTGCTCCTACTCCATTTGTAAGAGACTGTGTGAGGATCAAGAGGGATTGTTACGGGTGCGGTAACTGTTGCCAGGGAAGTCAAAGCAGGCGAGCAGACTTGGTGAATAGCCGGAGCAGTTATATATAAAACTATGGCATACACAACAAACACATGGTCAAAACCGTAGCGGCAAGCCAGTTAACATAGCACGAGTATTACAAATTAACACTCCCGAGCAAGGCATGGGGGAACGAGGAAAATATAACAACATGTACTTAGGAATTGAAACCTAGGTGTGTGTGAGAAAAAGACAAACAAGATGGAACACTGAAAATGGATCGGCGATGGTAGAGAGACGGTGACGCTCGACCGCTGAAGCACCGCCCGAACATGGAGAGGGAACCGAATAGGCAGAAGTTGGACAGAAATGCTGGCATTGCCAGGTTTTCTAAGTGAGGACAGGACAGTCCAGACAGGGCCTAGTACAGATGGTATTACAGAGCCACAGTGAAGCAGGTAAGTCAGAAAATACACTCGGGGGTAGAAATGTGAAGCTAGATAACTGGTCCTAAATCAGGGCAGAACTGCATACTTATTCAAAGCTCAATGCAGTAACAAAATCAGTGCTATCACAATCATGACTAGTGTCACACACGGACACAACACACCCACCACACACAACCACCCACACACACACACACACACACACACACAACACACACCACACACACACACACCATCACACACACACACACACACACACGACACACGCTCCTGACCAGCAGCAGCCTACAGGGTGATACAGGGACAGATTTGTATGTCATCAGATATGAAATGCTGTCTGGAAATAAACTATCAGGCGTGTGAGCGCTCTTACAGGACTGTTTTGTTCTGTATCAGTGTGTGTAGAAACTATCTCCATTAGTAAATTAAAATAGATCTTGGTAAATATCTGGAGAAGTATTTTTCCTGCACATTGTTATTCATGTACCTTGGAGAGGTGTTCATATCTCAGTGTATCTGTGCCTTTATATCTGTATTACTGATTACACTAAGTTGCCTTATATGCAGTAGTACTAGGGGATTTCCAATGACACAGCCGAAACAATGGGAATTCTTCCACATTTTTAAACAAATACACCAGTTTGTGGAAAGTACTGAATGTCATACTTGAGTAAATTAAGATACCTTCTAAGAAAATGGACAAGTAAAGTGAAGTCAACCAGTAAAATTAACTTGAGTAAAATCTAAAAGTTTGGTTTTATATTCTTAGTGTAACGCAGTCTAAGTCGTCTCTCTCCTCGACGAGGAGAGGCGAAGGATTGGAGGACAAACTGTCGAGCGCTGGTAATTTTCCATGATTTATGAAAGAAACTGGCAAAACACAAAACACAACGTAGTCCGTACAGTCCCGTGTGGCACAACATGGCACAGGAAAACAACCACTCGCAGCATCCCAACACAAAACAAGCCCCTATATATGATCTCTCATAGGGAACAAGATTGGACACTGCTCTGATTGAGAACCATATTAGGCTGAACACGATAACAGAACAAACTGACACCAACATAGAATGCCCCCCAGCTCCCCGACACGTCCTCGACCACACTAAACAGGCACAACACATAAGAACTCTGGTCAGGACGTGACCGTACCCCGCTCGCTGAGGTGCGGCACTCCGAACGCCCGGCCCACCAGTGGCAAGTTCGCCGGCATCCTAAACCCATTGCTAGATTACAAAGGACGGTAATTTATAGGAATCGGGCAGGTAAGGGCGTTTCTCGGAGTGGGCTAGATGTTCTTTACCGTTTGGGCCATCGGATTTGGCCCACCATGCACCTTCCCTTACAGGACACATCATGCACTCTATACTCCCTGTAAAACTGGTCATCTCTGTATACCCGTCGCAAGACCAGCACTGGTTGTGGCTTATTTATAAAACCCTCTTAGGCCTCACTCCCCCTATCTGAGATATCTACTGCAGCCCTCATCCTACAACACCAGGTTCTGACAGTCACATTCTGTTAAAGGTCCCAAAAGCACTACAACGTCCTGGGTCGCTTCCTGCTTTTCAGTTCGCTGCAGCTGGCGAACTGGAACGAGCCTGCAACAAACACTCAAAACTGACAGTTTTATCTCAAATCCTCTTCATTTAAAAGACTCATATCAATGGACACTCTGACTGAACAGTTTGTGGCTGCTTTTGTGTGATGTATTGTTGTTCTCTACCTTTCTTGCCCTTTGTGCTGTTGTCTGTGCCCAAAATAATGTTTGACCCAGTGTTTTGTGCCTGCTGTCATGTTTTGTGTTGCCTACATGGTTGTTGTCATGTGGTTGCTGCCGCTGCTGTGTTGTTGTCCTATTGTTGGGGTGTCCCTCTTGTCGTGATGTGGGTTTGTCCTATAATTTGTATTTATGTTTTAATCCCAGCCCCCGTCCCGCAATGAGGCCGGTAATTTGTAAATACGAATTTGTTGTTTAACTTGGGCCTAAGTTAAATAAATCAAGATCAAAAATACAAGTTAAGGATGGTCCCCTTTTTAGCGCCCCGTTACAGGTAAGTTTTAAGAATGTGCAGAATGGGAGGTTTCCAGGTGTATTTAACGTTCCTGTAGCATGACCCGACACTGGAAGACTGCTACCAAAACAGAAACCATCCAAGGAGAAATATGAAAGTGTTTCTCATGACCTGACTTCACCCTCGCGACGTTTCTTCATGACGAAAACCAACTCGAGGTAAAGTAGATCTTCCAGTGCTAGCCTGCTGCTTCTGAAGCAAAACTTGTCAAACGTCAACAGCAATAGACCAGGAGTTAACTGAACCATTTTTTCCCCCCCGAATATTCTAGAGTTGTTGAACAACTTCAAGATCCATCAGTAATGTCAAGCGAGGAACTGAAACATCACTAAGGAAGAAGCGAGAGAGGCTGTGGATAAGACCGCAAAAAGAGGGTAAGTAGCCTACAATGTTAGCCCAGTTATCACCTTGTGAATGGGAATTCTTTCCTACTCGCTTTCCCAAACCGGTGGGTTCATTGAAGACCGTAAGTAAATAAAGAATGATTTAGGCCCTATTGTTCAACAGCGAAAACATCGGCCATTCAAACATCTTCACCTTTTTGAGTTGAAGGGTACTTTTAATAGGTAGGAAAAAGAACGAAGATTTTTAAATACATTTTAACATGGCCTCCTGTTATTTGAATCTGATTTCTGCCAACTGGTTTAGCCAAAAACAATCACTTTGTTTGTTTCGTGGAAACCTTACCTATAAGGCCAGGCTCATGAAACGCATTGGTTGCTAGTACTTTCTATATAGAAATAAAATTATACGGTGTGCTTGCTTGAACGCAATGCAACAACTATAGATGTTCTTACATACCTCTTATTATTAATTTGATTTATTTATCCGCTCCAAGAGCTTAATAAACAATTAAACCTATTAACACCCAAAGCCAAATTTCCAAATGTGCAGCTGCCACAACTTGGATTGCTTGAGAAATATTTTTGATAGATTTATAACTTTTTGAAAATAAAACAATATTTAAATGAAGGCTCACAATGCATTTCAATGGCAAAAAAAGTCCATAGACTTGAATGGTAAAGATCTCTGCCCATCTTCCTCTTAAGCTATCAACACCAAACAAAAGGTTGAGAATGTTCAGACTGGCCCAATGGGATTTGCTTGTCAAAAAGGATATTTGATACTAGGTATACTTTTGGATTCCTGTTTGAGAGATGCCAAAAGTGGCAAAGCTGACAATAGGCAAAGGTGGCTACTTTTGAAGAATCTCAAATATGAAAGAATAATTTTGATTTCACAATTTTGGTTACTAACATGATTCCATATGTGTTATTTAATAGTTTGGAATGTCTTCAACATTAATTATCCATTGACAGTAAAATAAAATATAAACCCTTAAATGAAGTAAGGTGTGTCCAAACATTTGACTGGTACTGTTGGCTACAATAGTAATGGATATTCTGTATTTTTTTAATGAGCACCTTATAAACTGGCACCTGCACCAAAAACCCTGTTTTGACAAGTGCCAATAAAATCACTTGATACCGATTATTGGGCGAAATCAGGTTGTATGCCCTGTCGACAATGAAACAACAAAAAAAAAAGGAGAACTAGAGGTATTTTGGTTTCCTCACTGGCATAGAGAACAATCAGGCAGAAAGACAGTCCGATGCTTTTTGATTTGGGGGTCGTCAAAAACACAAATGACTTCATAATCGATATCAAGAATGAAAAATCAATTGCGTGAGAGGGGGGAGATGAAAGGTTGCATGTCCTGTTAACCTAAGCACAGCTCAAAAAACCACACCGGAATCTGGGAAATAAATGTGGACGTCATGGTTAGAGGACAATTTTGAGACGGCTAGCTACATTTGAAGTGTTGGCATTTTGGTCCGAATTGGCCGCCAATGTTAGTCACTTTAGCCTGCATGGAAACTTTCAAATAACCTTAGTGGTTGGTAGTATTGAAGAACTTCTAGAAGTCTAATTTTTGGACTGTCAGAATGTTTTTCTGGAGGGCTGCGTCGTGGGAAAGGGAACAGACCACTTTTCCTGTTAACTTAAACGAAATCAACGACGCGGCATAGGATATCAAACAACGTTGGATGCCTATTTAAGATGTAATTTGACTGTCAAATCCATGTATTAGCGGTGGCTAGCGGCTCTCTCACACTCTGTCTGGTCCTCTGGGTCCCCCTTCTCCGTGCCACGCTGTAAACCTGAAGTAAAAGAAGGATGTGAGGGAAGACTCCTTCTGTCCGACAAAAAGCTTGGATCGAGGCTGGACTTTCAAATAGAATCGCAGCGAGTGAGCTGCGGCGCTACGCACAACGAAAACCCTGACCCAGAATCAGAATCTACGAAGTGATTTAGTCACCAGGTTCCCCACAAACATGCAGTGCGCATAGGAGAGGGGCGGCAACTCATCCGGTAGCAAAAGAGGCAGGGCTATCCGGGCCAACTGAAGAATCCGCGCACTAAGGTAACCCAGCTATTAGGTGGTGAAACAATCCATCGAAAGATCAAAAAGCAACGTCGCTATGAAAACGCTTGGCCGTCACAAATAGCCAGTTATTGCTTTCTGGTAAACTATTCTGAAACAACCACCTGCCTTAACAACCAAAAAGTCCAGAAGGATCTGAAGGCCCCGCTTTCCGGTTCTGTATTCAATACTGAAGATCAAGAATCAAGCGAGGCTTTTAACCCTTCTGCTCCATGGAGATTTCTGCCCTCCCTGAGCTCGCCTTAAGGAACACCTGTCAAACGGTATGCAGGTGTCTATCACCACCAGTCAACTCACCCCTGCCACTTGTCCCCGGAGCGGGTCGCACCCGGCCGCGAGAGCATGCTACGGTGGAAGGGTAGCCTGCTACGGTGAAGGGTAGCATCGCTACGGCTGAAGGGTAGCATGCTACGGTGAAGGGTATCATGCTACGGTGAAGGGTAAGCATGCTACGGTGAAGGGTAGCATGCTACGTGTGAAGGGGTAGCATCAAATTGACATCCATGTTGAGTCGCGCCCGGTGGTAATCATCAGAAGCTTTTCTATCTTACAAAACGGAGCATCAGTTGCGGTTACTAACCTTCAGCGGACTTTAACTAGGTTTTTTAACCCAGCGCAATACTTTATAGGCTTGAAGAACCAAATACCCGTCGCAGTATCTAGTGGCGAACCATCGACCGGCTGTCGGAAGAAGCACAGAAAATAATCATTCCCTTCAATCACTTGGCCCAGGTGGCCCTCCGGGACAGAAGCCATAGGAACCACCTCACCAGGGCTTTTCAATCGATATTCCTTCATGTGACGTGAGGGGGGGTGATTTGAGTGCGACTGCGACATGTGCGTACCTTTTTGGAAATTTTCATCAAGTTGACATTCAGTGATGCCCAAGTGGGAACGTTCTTACCATCCGTGTTATGGTCAGCAGCAACATCAATGGGCGTGGATGGTACACCACCACATAGATGGTAGGCCTCCCTCCCCAGACAAAAGCTGGAAATACCTCTCCCCATTAGTAGGGGCATGAAGCCAGAATTCCAGTGGCAAATGCCCATCACTGTTTAGTGTCCGTCTCAAGTCTAGTGAGCGTAGAGGAGACCTCCCAACCCTACAATGTTGTGGGGGCCGCGAGCGCGTAGCTGGGAGAATCTGCAGATGTCCAGAGTTGCCCACCTTCTAGGCCGGAACAACAAACACCCCCCATCCGGTCACCGCCTCCGGCCGACGGACACCAACCGCCGAAGAACCCCTAGCCCCCTTGTGAGAATGGGCCGCAAACACAAACTTCCAAACGGTGGGCGGAAGGAGGGAGGTGGAAAATAACTCTCCCCCGGGAATCCTGCCAGCTTCTCCGGATGTCACGTTACTACACTGCAATGCCTCGCGTCGGCCCGTCCTCCGCCAGTCCGTGGACGATTCTGAAAGATAGTTTGGAGGTCAAGTAGGTTCATATTACCAAGGAGCTATTGAAATTATAAAGTTTGAAAATGTAAATGTACAATCGTGTGAGATGCATGGCAAACTAAAGGGTTGTGCAATGTGGTGTCACCGGGTTTATGCCCCACAACCAGTTCTGAAAGTTTTTAGAGCTATTGAAATCTGAACATTGTGATTGGGTCACTACAAGTATGTTGACGGTCTCTAACTGCCTGTTGGTGGATTCGTGAGAAAACTACAGGTCAATATCCAACCTGAATCTTACAATTTTTTTATAGGAATTTTTATTCTCTCTGTAGGCCAAACGGGAGTTTGTGTCACGATGCACTTGTGTCAGTAAGGGAATGTTTGTCCGAATGCTATATTGAGTGAATTGTATCATATGGAATATGGAGTCCCTAAAAAGCAATGACGCTGTCAAGACAAATAAAAAATTAATAATGATAATCTGGTCAAAATGTATCTTCTCTTTTTCAGGCAGTCCTTTGTGACTGCCTGAAGGTTTTTCAGGCAGTCCAAAGCACATTACATCAAATAGTTTTTACAAGTAAAAAAAAATCAAAAAATATCTCCGGTTAAAGATCAAGCTTTTGACATTGTACTCAATTACTCACACCGCTGACATCCCTATTATGGTTCCCAATGTGTAGACAATCTGAAGACTGACAAGGAGGATGGTGATGGGACTGCAGACAGGCGGAGTGGGTAGGTCCTGTTGGAAGCTGGAGACATCGAGGCTGAGGAGGGCTGAGTTGGTCCAGCAACTGGACTGGATTAA
Source organism: Salvelinus sp. IW2-2015 (assembly GCF_002910315.2). Lineage (NCBI taxonomy): Eukaryota > Metazoa > Chordata > Actinopteri > Salmoniformes > Salmonidae > Salvelinus > Salvelinus sp. IW2-2015. Next base: position 4,886 of record NW_019947436.1, on the reverse strand, counting down.
TAGGTCTCTATTGAGTATTATAAAAGGATGGATATAAGCCTAATAGATATATTTTATTATTTTTAACCAGGAAAAGATCGGTTGAGATAAGAAGCCTTTTTGTACTCTGTGATTGAGGTTGTTTTGGGAAGGGTGTTATGTCTGATGAAGGTGTGTGACTGTCAGGGGAAAATGGAGGGTTAGTTCTTTATAAAAGTTTAAGTAAAAAAAAAATTGTCCAATAAAAACAATATATGTTGTCTTAAGGTCACAGGGTAAAAGGATCAAAAGAAGAAACGGAAGGATGTGGATAAAATGACAAGGTGTTGGAGTCTCTGCAGAGAAGGAGAAGAGTTTGAAACCTCCAGTGTCCTGGCGATAAGGAAGTCCTCTACAGAGACCCAGTCTCCGCTGCCTGGAAGGTAGCAAGTAACAGTGGCTGGATGTATTGCACAACTATACTGTATGATGAAAAAGTAATGAATTAATGAGTAAAGAGAACAGTCTGGTCTGTGACTCACTGACACAGGAAATAAGGCAGCCTCAGTTACCCAATAGAGAACTTTATTTCCAGAGGGAAGGGAAGGGTGTGTGGGTGAAAGAGGAGAGAGAGGGAAAGGGGGATACCTAGTCAGTTTGTACACTGAATGCCTTCACTGAAATGGTGTTTCCTCATTTAACCCCAACCCCTCAATCAGAGAGGTGTGGGGGGCTGCCTTAATCGACATCGAGGAGAATGGATGTTGGTTCTGTACAAAGAGATATGAATGATAATAATAATAAACAGCAAATGACAATGAATGGGGAAATTTAAAATACGTTAATACAAGAAAAAATAATAGATTGTAAAAGGAGATTGTGACTGTATAACACATGGCAAAACTACTAAATGAACAACTCATAAGACAGATGAAACCACTTCACCACTCACTTCTGTCATCATGAAAGTGTTTGAGAGGCTAGTCAAGGATCTCCACCTCTACCATTAACCTGACACCTAGACCCACTTCAGTTTGCTTCCACCCCAATGGATACAACAGATGGTGCAATCGCACTGCCCCCATCTCATCTGGCAAGGGAATACAGTGCTTTTGGAAAGTAATTCAGACCCCTTGACCATTTTTCCAACATTTGTTACATTACAGCCTTAAATTATAAATTGATTGAATTCTGTTTTTCCTCAGACAATCTTACAGACAATATCCCATAATGACAAAGCAAAAACAGTTTTTTTTATACATTTTTGAAATGTATTACAAAAAATAAATAAACCTTTATTACAAAGTATTCAGACCTTTGCCTCTCAGCTCGAAAATTGAGCTCAGGTGCAATCCTGTTTTCCATTGATCACCTCTGAATGTTTCTGACAACTTGATTGGAGTCCCACTCTGTGGTAAATTCAATTGATTGGACATTATTTTGAAAGGAACACACATGTCCTATAATAAGGTCCCACAGTTGACATGCATGTCAGAGCAAAAACCAAGCATGAGAGTGAAGGAATTGTCTGTAGGCTCTGAGCAGATTTGTGTCGGTACAGATCTGGGGAAAGGGTAAACCAAAACATTTCCTTGCAGCATTGAAACTCCACAAGGACACAGTGGCCCTCCATCCTTCTTAAATGTAAGAAAGTTTGGAAGCACTCTCCTTGGCCAAACTGAGCAATCGGTGAGGTGACCAAGAACCTGTGTTACTCTGACAGCGCTCCGAGTTTCCTCTGTTGGAGATGGGAGAAACCTTCCCATAAGGGACAACCATCTCTGCAGCACTCCACCAATCAGGCCTTTATGGTAGAGTGGCCAGATGGAAGCTACTCCCAGTAAAAGGCCACATGAAGACTTTCAGAACCACATGAGAAACAAGATTCTGTGGTCTGAAATGAAACCGATTTTGAACTCTTTTGGCCTGAAATGCCAAGCGTAACATTCCTGAGGAACCTGGCACCATCCCACGCGTGAAGGCATGGTGGTGTGGCAGCATTCTGCTGTGGGATGTTTTTTCATCGGCCATGAGTTACTGGGGAGACTATCAGGATCGAGGGGAAAAGATGAACGAGCAAAAGACAATAGAGATCCTTGATGAAAACCTGCTCCTGAGCGCTCAGGACCGTCGACCTGCGGGCGAAGGTTCACCTTACCAACTAGGACAAAACCCTAAGCAACACAGTCCAAAGACAACACAGGAGTGGCTTCGGAGAAGTCTCTAGAATGTCCTTGAGTGGCTATCAGAGAAAACGGACTTGAACCAATCGAGCAACTCTGGAAGAGACCTGAATACGCTTGTGTAGCAAACGCTCCCCATCCAACCTGACAGAGCTTGGAGAGGATCTGCAGAGAAGAAATGGGGAGGAACTCCCCAAATAACCAGGTGTTGCCAATTTTGAATCAATTTTAGAATAAGGCTTGTAAATGTAACAAAATGTGGGAAAAAGGTCAAGGGGTCTGAAATACTTTTCTGAATGCACTGTACCTACAACAGAAATGCTGGTTTTCATTGACTATAGCTCAGCCTTCACCATAGGACCCTCCAAGCTCATCTCCCCCCGGTGAGAGCCACTGGTGTCTGGAGGGCAGGTAGTTTGCCCCGGTAATGTCAGTCACAGGCAAGGGGAATCGGTGACAGTCGGCAAGTGCAGGGGAAATCGGTGACAGTCCGCAGGCAAGGGGAATCGGTGAACAGTCGCAGGCAGGGGAATCGGTGACAGTCGTCAGGGCAGAGGGAATCGGGTGACAGTCGCAGGCAGGGGAATCGTGAACAGTCGCAGGCAGGGGAAATTATCGGTGGACAGTCGCCAGGCAGGGGGAAATCGGTGACAGTCGCAGGCAGGGGAATCGGTGACAGTCGCAGGCAGGGGAATCGGTGACAGTCGCAGGCAAGGGGAAATCGGTGACAGTCCGCAGGCAAGGGGAAATCGGTGACCAAAGTCGCAGGCCCAGGGGAATCGGTGACAGTCGCCAGGCAGGGGAATCGGTGACAGTCGCAGGCAGGGGGAATCCGTGTCAAGTCGGCAGCAGGGAATCCGTGTCAGTCGCAGGCAGGGGAATCCGTGTCCAAGTCGCAGGCAGGGGAATCCGTGTTCAGATCCGGCAGGCAGGGGGAATCCGTGTCAGTCGCAGGCAAGGAAATCCGTGTCAGTCGCAGGGAGGGGAATCCGTGTCAGTCGCAAGGCAGGGGAATCCCGTGTCAGTCCGGCAGGCAGGGGAAGCCCGTGTCAGTACGCTAGGCAAGGGGAATCGCGTGTCCAAGTCCGCGAGGCAGGGGGCTCTTGTTGTTTTTTGTTGCCGTTTCTGGCAACAGTCAGTGGTGAATGTGAGGTGTGATTTCAGTCTTACAGGCATCATGAGCTTGATGTGTCAGATACAGGYATTCAAAACAAATAGGATTATTGTGCACTTCAATAGTTTATTCAGTCTAAATGGAAGCTAAACAAACACCAAATACATCCAGTCTTGAGATGAAATGCGTTTATTTGTCAAAAATCATATTTTCATATTTCACTGTATTTCTGTATGTCATTTTCTTTTTCACTCAACTCAGAATTGCAACTCAGCATCATGATGCAATCKGCAACATGGCTGAACCRGTGTTCACATCCGATGTTGTCTGGGAACTAGGAGGTTGTCATTGCAATGCCAGAGTAGAAAGGAAACAACCTTACACCTTACAGKTGAACTGAAMATATTAGCAGATGTCATCTAACAAAGACCACAGCTTTAACCCAATGATGTCCATGCTTGCTTTAACCCCACTGGACCAAAGACAAACTGACCCACAGTGGTTGCCATGGGTAATATGCGTATTATAATGACCAGAGRGGTTGCCATGGGTAATAGATGTATTATAATAACCAGAGAGGTTGCTATGGGTGATTCAGAATAGATGCCTTTGGTGATTGATGTTCTAGAATGGCCAGAGGRGGAATAGATTCTGTGTGAGGTTTGGGATGGTAGACTTCTAAGAARGGTCGGTGTCTGTGTTGGTTTGCGGTCATGGTCATGTTGGTCAGGTTTAGGCTGCGGTGGCAAAGCCCACTTGGTTGCTTGTGCGGTCGTAGACGGAGTAGTACTGCATGAGGAAAACATCTCCCAAAATCCACAGGGGCTGTCCGTTCTGGGACGGCAGGTAGGTGGGGGTGATCCCCACGGAGCAGACCTGGTTGTTCTGGATAGAGAGGAGAATACGCATGTTGAGTGCAATACACACACACACAGGCAGATAAACACACATGCACTACTGACACATGGCTTAGGCATGCACAAGGCTTATGGACCAGCTTGAGCCATCTAAAATGGCCTTCATTATCCTAACATCAGTCATAGATGGTAACACACGGACAGACACACACACACACGCACACACACACGCACGCACACACACACCTGCTGGATGTATGCAGATGGCGGCAGGGGGAAGTTGATTCCATTGATGGTGAAGGTGAGAGTAGGCAGGCTGTTGATCTGGTTACAGTTCACTGTGTACTACATCAACAAACAATTCAAAGACATGAGTGACACAAAACATCCCTGTACTGGTTAACTCTGTTCTGCACTGGTTTCCCCAAACTCTACTTTCTGGATTACACTGGTTTATGGTGTCAGTTAGTACTGGTCTGTAATGGTTTATAATSGCTTCCTGCTACCTGTCCGTACTGGTCCTGCTGGGCTCCAATGGACTGCATCAGGGTTCCCATGATCTGTCTGGGTGCAGTCAGCATGGAGGTGCCTGTATCCACGATGGCCTGGCAGCCCTGCCCACACCACCCTGTCTCCTGACCGTTGATCTGGAACCTGGAGAAAAACAAGGGTTAGTGTTAGACAGACAGACAGACAGACAGACAGACAGACAGACAGACAGACAGACAGACAGACAGACAGACAGACAGACAGACAGACAGACAGACAGACAGA
>NW_019947435.1:38639-39645 GCF_002910315.2 Salvelinus sp. IW2-2015 | reverse complement strand
CCCTGGTAAGGTAGTGGACTATATAGGGCCCTGGTAAGGTAGTGGACTATATAGGGCCCTGGTAAGGTAGTGGACTATATAGGGCCCTGGTAAGGCAGTGCCTTAGGTGGTACCGAGTGGGTTAACATTTTGGGACAGACATGGACAAACCTGTGTAGTTTATAGTGTTGGCCCTTGGCTTACTTTACAGCCCATTTATACATGGTTATCTGGTGTGAATATGGGCAGGCACTGTCTATGGGACGCAGTACTAGATTGATATTGATTACTGCATATTTTGGGGAAAAGAGCTGGGTAGAAAGGCGTTTCACTTTACTTGACATTTAAATGTAAAACTTGAGTCGGGCATACCAACTGAGTCACACATGGGCTACAAGATGTGGTACGAAATGGGCTATCTGCTGTGAATATGGTCAGGGATTGTCTCTGGGACTCTATWGGACATACTACCCGGGTCATGTATGAGACCCTGAATACTGTTTTAATGCACTGTTAAAAACGGCAACTAATGACATGTTTGAGAAGCTAAAATAAAGTTGTCAACATTTTCATGTTTGTGTGRGTTTAACTGAGAAAACGTATCCTATAATGCTTGTGAAATTCCTCTGCAAATATGCTGAGTGAACTGGCAACTTTATTCAGTGTGTTTGCCTGAAAAGCCTGTATGTAGTGCGTGATGTCACATTTTGAATGGTGATTTTTATTTTTTGGGGGGGTTAATATTCAGGCGCTAAACCATAGATTGTACAGTATAAACATTGGGATTGTAGCTACATCATGTTTATGCCAGACTACGGGAGCTGGACATCTACAGAGTGATTCGACTGGTAAGTGGAACTGACTAAATGTAATGTTTGTTCCGTGTTGTTAGCTAATCCGTTTTGGTATTTTCTGCTGCAGATTCGTATAGCTAACTAGCTCATGTTTGGCATGGTTACTAGCTAGCGCTATGTAACTAATTTATAATCCATTATATTATGTGTCGAGTTCGCTAACTAGCCAGCCA
>NW_019947435.1:28371-38614 GCF_002910315.2 Salvelinus sp. IW2-2015 | reverse complement strand
ACACCATGCTAAAACATAGCCGGCCTGCGTTGTGCGTCTAGCTAACCGCTAGCCAGCTTTAGTTTTGCATGGGAGCTAACGTATAGACACATAGTTTGCTTGTTGAACAACTTTTGCGTTAGTAGTAAATGAGAGTCGTTGTTAACCGCTGAGTAATTTTGGTTTGAGTGTAAACTTCTCAGTCGTTAGTTAATCATACTGCCTTCGCTGTATTTGTCGGATGTTGGTTTCCTGTCATGTTTAACCGAGCAAATACAATTTGACAGGACTGAATGACTGCTGCTATTGAATGTTTAGAATCCATTGGACATTATTCACATCGTAATATGTTGGAATCTATTTTTAAGGGATCAAGTTTTTTAGCGGAATGTTTAATTTTATAAAGGTTAATTATAGTTTTCGTAAAAAAAAAACTGAAACTAAATGTAAACTAGAAACTTCTCTTACACTAACTGAATTAAATACCATGTTAAATTATTTGAGCTGGCCTAACTCTTTACAGACTGACCAGAACAATTTCAAATGAATAATCTTGAATTTATTCTGAATGGTCTTTCAAATTAAATAAATATAATGATTTATATATGCGGAAAAGGTTACTTTATATGTCAACTGCAGCCTATTCAAAAAATGCTTAAGGGATTCCACTTAGCATTGCGTTTACAACAAGCAGCCCAATTTTGACTTTGCCCAAGTTTATTCAAAGAAGCTGATCTAGTTTGGTCTAAAAGACCAATTAGTGGAAACCAATGCATCAGAATGGTGCTGTAAACGCATCCATAGGAATAATTTGTAGCCACATAGTTGCTCAAAAGGTTTTAAACCCACTAGGTACTGTAAAATGTCCATTAAGTCCTTGGATAAAACAAAATGTTGCACAAGATCAATAGTGTAAATAAATAATGATGTTTTCTTTCCCCCTGAACAGACCCCCGATCAAACTTTTTAAAAAGGCAGAAGAGACTTCTGATCTCAGACTGACTCAGACATGGATGAAGAAGAGTCAGACCTGACAATGGTAACACCGTGACAGGCAGCACGACGGTGCTGTTCCCTATAAACCCGGCCGTGCTGTTCCCTATGAACACCCGGTGCTGTTTTCCCTATGAACCCCGCGGTGATTTTCCCTATGAACACGGCGGTGCTGTTCCCTATATCCCGGCGGTTTGCTGTTTCCCTATGAACCCGGCATGCTGTTTCCCTATGAATACTGTTCCATGATTGTGAGGCGATGGAGCGAAAGTTACTCTAACACAGTTTTCCTGAATGGGATGGTAGTGCTATAAAGGGAATGGTTTAAAATGATTTCTTGTAGTTTTTGTTTATTAGTCCACTGTTAATACAATGCCAACAATTGATTGCCTTAGCAATCAAATGTTCAGGAGGAGCACTTTCAGTTACAAGAGCAAAACAGTTGGATGATGACACAAATTGAGAAAAATTAGTCATATCATAGCATCATCCCTCTTAATTGCTCTGACCGCAAGTGTTTTCCTGGTCTAGGATCAAAAGGGCCTCCCACTCATGATGCAATTAGCAACTCATCATCAATCCTTTTGAACTGAATAAGTATGCGATCTAGGCAAAAACAACAATGTGCATTCCCTTGTTACTTGATTATGAAAAAAGTCCACTGATTAGTTAAGAACTACTCCTCACCTAATTGTTCAGTTCTCAGTAAGAACTCCCTCCCCTGGTTGTTAATCTCAGTAAGGAACTCCCCTCACCAGGTGTCTAGATCGCATAAGGAAAAACTCCCCTCACCTCACCTGGTTTCTAGCCAGTAAGAGATCTCACCTTCAACCTGTTGTCTAGTCTCAGTAAGGAACTGCCCCTGCACCTGGTTTCCAGTCTCAGTAAGAACTCCCCTCACCTGGTTGTCATAGCGCTCAGAAAACTCCCCTCAACCTGTTATCCCAGGGCTTAAGTAGGATTCCTCTCACCTGTTGTCTAGTCTCAGTAAGGACTCCCCTTACCTGGTTGTCCAGTCTTCATTAAGGAAACGCCCTTCACTGTGTCTAGGCTCAGATCGAACTCCCCTCACCTGTTTTCTAGGGCCAGTAAGGAAACTCCCCTCCTGGTCTGTCGGAGGTCTCCAGTAAAGAAACCTCTCCTTCCTGGTGTTCTAGGGTACATCAATTAAAAGGAACTCTCTCCAACTGTTGTCTAAGTCACATAAATAGGATGAACCCTCTATCTACCTCTAGGTTTGTTTGAAGGGCGCCTCATAATAAGAACTCTCTCTCCACCCTTCCTATAGGTCATAAAAAGAGCGAATAATATCTATTTACATCCTGCCACCTGGTAAGGTCCTAGATCGCTACCCCCAAAGTAAACCTAAACCTCTCCTCAAAACCTTGGAATGTATCAAAGTTTACTCACCAACTCATCTCTTTTCCCGTTCTTGACTAATGGTCACCCCATTGTTATACTTACCACCATCTAGGAGAAACTCTCCCATCAACTCCTAGCTGTTTTGGTTTGTCCTTACAGACCTCCTTGAGTAGATTTGTGTATTATAGATTAGACATCATTCCTTCATAGATGAGAAATAAAGTGAGCCCAACTCCAAATTATTTGTAAATATTAATTAAGATTTAAATAGGGTTAAATTGCATACTGTTTTATTAGTCAAACCTGTCGTTGAATTTCAATTACTTTTCTGTTGATGCATGGTCTTCAGCTTCACCATCTCTGGGCAACCCGCCTTGCCAAAGATCTGTTCCCAGTAAATGTTCCCCCAAGGTGGGTTTGAGGAATCTGCTTTCACGCTTGAACTGTAATAGACATAAAATAATATCCAAGAGCCCCAATATGATTATATAAGTATATTGTTGAGTTTTCACCGTCTGTATTTTCTTTATAATGACTCAATCTATAAAAAACACCATATCTAGTGATATAACTCCACAGTCGGCCCTTGGGCGAACCCGAGGCAATGTTATTCCATTTTCTTATATGAAAACCAAACTATTTTTGCATCGTAGCAGGAAAGACTGCCCCATCAGTATACTGTCATTCCTAACACATACGGATGTGTTTCCATTATTTGGCAGTTCCGTAATAGCGACCCATATGGATTCTCTGCCTATATGATTACACAAATCAAGTTGTTATATAGAACAAAACAAATCCATATAGTCACCTCGTACCCTCTAGAGACTGTACTATGTCAGTTTGTGTTCCCCACCCATCGAACCCAGGTGCTAAGATAGAAACGAGATTGCTTTAAAATTAATCTGAATTCTCCTAAGATACTTTCTATACCACCCACCTCTAGGGTACAATTTTACCATGAATAAGCTCCTCGAAGCAGCGTGTTATGACAATTCTAGTTGACACTCAAAAGTATTCAACATTTGGCTCTGTAGCAGGTTTCCGGAGATTTTAGAGAAAAAAGAGAGATTAGAATCCGCGGCGACTATAATGAGATGGAGAGAAAGACTCTATACTATCGCATTCCCGCAGGCTCACGTAACCAAAATCACTCTCTATTTACCGTTTTTCCAACATGCCGCAAACCAGCCATTCTTCAAGAACTAGTAGAATGGCGGGTTTTAAAACAGACACTGTCTAAATTCACCTAAAAAAATCTATTCAGATCAAATTGCATAAATACGTTGTTAATTGTTAAGCCAATGATGATGTTTGAGTTCTGTAAAGTTTAATAGATTTTATTTTTGTTTAAAGGAGACTGTATGGAAAGTCGGTCCATCTGCTATTTTCCGCAAAACGCCCATCAGTTGTGTTAGTTGTGTGTTTCCATTAAAATTAGTTTGCTATCCTGAAATTGAAATGTAGATGCCGAGAGCTGAGGAACATCACAGTTCTTTTCATTATTAGTTACTCACCGGTAGTTTTAACGATTATCGATTTCTGCCGCGTCTGGCAAAGCCTACATCTCGTCCAAAATGTTTTCTTGTGTAATGTACTACACTATAGTACACTATTTTTTCCACACAAAGATCCTGTCTTGCTCTTACAGTTGTATGATGGCCCAATTGAATACCAGAAGGGTATCACTCGACAGTAAAATTTATGAAATGAAGCTGACTACGAGGATGAATTTGCAGATTAATTGCAAAGTCCCTCTTGCCATGCAAATAAACTGAATCGCCAAAAAACATTTCCACTGCATTTCAACCCTTCCACCAAAAGGACCACTACTCATATCAGTGATTTCTCCCGTTAACACAAGTTTGAGTGTTACGAGACCCAAGCTGAAATCACTCTGCATGCTGATTAGTTCGAATAACAGACGGAAGCTTCGAAGATAGGAGGGTTCTGAGTGCTTTGGATATCACTTGTCCTCCTCTGTCAATCATGGTTAAACTGCAAGGACATACACCAACGAGCCATCATCATTGCGTGTTGCACCCAAAAGCGCTTCAAGGCAAGAATATTTGCTGCCCATAAGATGCACCTTAAATCAAGACGCAAATATCGGTTATCCATATCAACACTAATCTCAGGCATGAGAGACGCGTTCAGAGTTGTCTGTGAAAGAAGCATATGTTCCAGGATGCAACTCTCTCGCATAAAACAATAAAAAAAAAAAACCCCAAGAAAGTCGCTAAACGCCAGGCCATCTTCCTTAAAAGTTTGATTTCATGAGCTCCGGATCAGCACCACCAGTACAGGCTTGCGTCAAGGAATCAGCCAGCAGGTGTGATCGATCTGCCACGCACAAGTGACGTGAAGACTTTTGAGAGTAGATGGATTTGTGTGTCAAGAAGGTTCCCAACCAAAAAAAGATAGCCAGCGTTCTCCTCCAGAGAAAGACAAAATAAAACATCAGGGACAGTGAAAGCATATATACTTCCGAAAATAAATTAGCTACCAAGAATCGGGACTGCTGAAAGGTAAACTGTAACACAGCGATTAGCGCCATTTGTCTCTGGATGAATCCCCTTTCCGGAATATGCGTTTTGAGGCAATCCTAAAAAACAGCTATCGTCCTTGTCCGAGAAAAGACGAGAACTGTGCAGCACCGATGCGCTAGTTCCTGTGTCATGGCCAAACAGTAAAGCCATCCTGAGACCCCCAATGTGTGGAGGTGTGCTTCGCAAGCCAAGGACTTATTACGCTGCCTAGTTCGCACCCAGTATGTGCATGACGTTACTTTGCTTATCCTGCCACACTTGTTCACACGGCTTTTTAAATTACGCATTTTTGTACTTTGTGACTTAAGTAATGCATTTTGTCCCACCCTCATAGCATGTGCAAACCCACCCCCTTAGTCTCACACAGCCAATCGCGCGCAAGCCACAAGTAATTGTCAGTTTAGGAAGAGAATGAGCAACCAGCTCTGTGCCCACCAGTAAGTTACAAGATAAGTAACTTAGTAAAATCCCCCCGCAAAGTCCCCCGCAGCCGGGAACCAACTTTCTCATGGCTTTGGAGGGAAATGCTGGAGAATACCTCAACCGGGTCGCTCATTCAGGGACCGGATAAAAAAAACTATCGCCTCTATCGAATCTGCCCAGAGATGTAGTATAGGTCCCAAGCAAACAAAGAATCTTTGTTGAATCTGACAATTAATCTTGATGGTTACCCAGTGCCTCAAATAGAAAACTGAAGGACCTCGCGTTACATCGACACCTGATACTCTCTTTTGACGAAATATCAAGACTGTTTCCAAAGGACAAAGCCTTTTTTCTATTACGTAACATGCAAAAAATCGGAAACTTCTGTCCAAAAAATGATGCAGGAAAAAATGACCATGCTTTTGTCTCTTCTAGGTTAGGACTACTTGCAATGCTCTACTTTCCGGCTAACCCGGAGAAAGCACTAAATAAAAACTTCATGTTAGGCTAAACATGGTGCTAGAATCTTACTAGAAACCAAAAAATTTGATATATTGACTCAAATGCTAGCCTCCCTTAACACTGGCTTCCGTTAAGGTAAGGCTGATTTCAAGTTTAGCTGCTAACTAACAAACATTACAGGGATTGCTCCTACTATCTTTCCATTTGCGTCCTGCCGTAACATAACCTACCACGTAACGCTTACGGTCACAAGACGCAGCCCTCGCTTACTTCCTAGAATTTCTAAGCAAACAGCTGGAGGCAGCTTTCTCCAATAGAGCGTCATTTTTAATGGAAAATGCCTCTGCCGACCAAGGTGGGAGACGCAGACTCGGCGTCTCAACTTTAAGGCTTTAGTGAAGATCATCTCTTTTTCATCAATGATTGAGTTGTAATCTGGCCGCAGAGATTGAAAGGTGGAAGGAAAGGCTCTGAACGACAAACACCCCCACTTGCATGGCTCTGCCTGGCCGGTTTCCCCTCCTCTTCCAACTGGAAGTACCCCCTATCTCTGCCTCGTAACTCTTTTGGTATGACGCAGTGTTGTCCTTGAACACCTTCAAACCCTGAGCTACACTTAGACTGGTGCTCTTCCCCCATTGCCTCCCGCCTGGGAGGTGTGGTGTGTCTATCGTTGAGACCCACTGACCGAGAGTATTCCTTTCCCAGAGGTGGCACCCAACTCACCCCCTCCCCGGGTTCCGTGCCCGTTGGGGAATGAATCCCTTTTGTGGGCCTATAACCCGCCTAGACCATGTACTCAGAGACAATAGGATGAGAATTTAGCTCAGCGCTGTGCGTTGAATAGAAGTTTCTAGCTTGAGTTCGAGTGGCTGGCCTTTGGCAATGTGTTCGCATCTCTGTGAAGGTTATATCTCTGAGCCGCCCCTAAGTCACACGAGGAGGAAGAGGCGAGGAGCATCTCACCTCGGACCAAATCCACGCTACAGCTGATTAGCTAGTCCCTAAGTACGCGTGTGTATCAATCGGGTCAAGAGGACAGAGTATCAATCGATCTATCAAAGAGGACCGTGCCCCTAGGTCTCCGAACCCCTCCCTTGTCCTTCCTCCAGTATCTTAAGGCTTGCCAGAGTTTTGTCCCGAGCTAGGCCTCATCTTTAATTATCTGCGTGAGATTCTTATCCATCACTAGGCGTCACGTTCGCTCATTGCGCAATTTACATCAAGATCACCAGCTCTCTTCTAACTCTCTCTCCTTCTCCCTCTTCTATTCTATTCCTTCTCCACACTCCGATGAGACCCTGCATCTGCCATAAAGTACCATGTCGAATAAGGATCCTAACCTGGCCTGAGTTACTCCTTTGCTGCTAGCGACCCCAGTCCACCACCACCTTCTGTCGTTATATTAACGTCTGCATTGCTCCCATTTTTGAATCTTGTCTGTAGCACCCCTATGGCTATGGGAACCCTGAACCTGGGGTTCAAACCACGCACCCTAATGTTGTAGCCCACATAGGTTTGTTCATGTCTGGTTCAAAAGGTTATAAACCCAACTAGGTACTTGGTAAAATGTCCATTTAGAGTCCTTGGATAAAGACAAAATGTTGCACAAGATCAATAGTGTAAATAAATAATGATGTTTTCTTTCCCCTCTGAACAGACCCGGATCAAACTTTTTCAAAAAGGCAGAAGAGACTTCTGATCTCAGACTGACTCAGACATGGATGAAGAAGAGTCAGGACCTGACAGTGGTAACACCGTGACAGCAGCACGGCGGTGCTGTTTCCCTATGAGCCCGGCGGTGCTGTTTCCCTATGTACCCGGCGGTGCTGTTTCCCTATGAGCCCGGCGGTGCTGTTTCCCTATGAACACGGCGGTGCTGTTTCCCTATGAACCCGGCGGTGATGTTTCCCTATGAACCCGGCGGTGCTGTTTCCCTATGAACCCGGCGGTGCTGTTTCCCTATGAACCCGGCGGTGCTATTTCCCTATGAACACGGCGGTGCTGTTTCCCTATGAACCCGGCGGTGCTGTTTCCCTATGAACCCGGCGGTGCTTTTTCCCTATGAACCCGGCGGTGCTGTTTCCCTATGAATACTGTCCAGGATGTGGAGGCGATGGAGCAAAAGTTACTCTACACAGTTTTCCTGAATGGAGTGGTAGGTGCTATGAATGGGATGTTTTTAAAATGATTTATTGTAGTATTTTGTTCATTAGTCCACTGTTAATACAATGCCAACAATTGTGCCTGTTAGCAATCAAATGTTCAGGATGGAGCACTTTCAGTACAGAGCAAACAGTGTTCGCCTTAGCAATCTCACTAGGATAAAGACCTCCTCCATTCCTGCCATTATTGAAAGAGATCGTGATACCTCACATCTCAAAATAGGGTTACTTAATGTTAGATCCCTCACTTCAAAGGCAGTTATAGTCAATGAACTAATCACTGATCATAATCTTGATGTGATTGGCCTGACTGAAACATGGCTTAAGCCTGATGAATTTACTGTGTTAAATGAGGCCTCTCCTCCTGGTTACACTAGTGACCATATCCCCCACGCATCCCGCAAAGGCGGAGGTGTTGCTAACATTTACGATAGCAAATTTCAATTTACAAAAGAAAAATGACTGTTTTCGTCTTTTGAGCTTCTAGTCATGAAATCTATGCAGCCTACTCAATCACTTTTTATAGCTACTGTTTATAGGCCTCCTGGGCCATATACAGCGTTCCTCACTGAGTTCCCTGAATTCCTGTCAGACCTTGTAGTCATGGCAGATAATATTCACATTTTTGGTGACTTTAATATTCACATGGAAAAGTCCACAGAGCCACTCCAAAAGGCTTTCGGAGCCATCATCGACTCAGTGGGTTCTACTCACTGCCACAGTCATACTCTGGACCTAGTTTTGTCCCGTGGAATAAATATTGTGGATCTTAATGTTTTTCCTCATAATCCTGGACTATCAGACCACCATTTTATTACGTTTGCAATCGCAACAAATAATCTGCTCAGACCCCAAGCAAGGGTCATCAAAAGCCTTGCTATAATTTGTCAGATAAAGAGTACATAAATCGGTTAACCACCTAGCTGAGGATCTAAATTTAACCTTGTGTAATACCCTAGATGCAGTCGCACCCCTAAAAACAAAAAACATTTGTCACAAGAAACTAGCTCCCTGCTTTACAGAAAATACTAGAGCCCTGAAGCAAGCTTCCAGAAAATTGGAATGGAAATGGCGCTCCACCAAACTGGAAGTCTTCCGACTAGCTTGGAAAGACAGTACCATGTAATATCGAAGAGCCCTCACTGCTGCTCGATCATCCTATCTTTCCAACTTAATTGAGGTGAATAAGAACAATCCTAAATGTATTTTTTATAATGTCACATAGCTAACTAAAAAGCAGCATTCCCCAACAGAGGATGGCTTTCACTTCAGTAGTAATAAATTCATGATCTTCTTTGACAAAAAGATCATGATCATTAGAAAGAAAATTACGGACTCCTCTTTAAATCTGCGTATTCCTCCAGGGCTTAGCTGTCCTGGATCTGCACAGCTCTGCCAGGGCCTGGGATCGGGAGAGACACTTAAGTGTTTTAGTACTATATCTCTTGACACATTGATTAAAATAATCATGGCCTCTAAACCTTCAAGCTGCATACTGGACCCTATTCCAACTAAACTACTGAAAGAGCTGGTTCCTGTGCTTGGCACTCCTATGTTGAACATAATAAACGGCTCTCTATCCCCCGGATGTGTACCAAACTCACTAAAAGTGGCAGTAATAAAGCCTCCCTTGAAAAAGCCAAACCTTGACCCAGAAAATATAAAAAACTATCAGCCTCTATCGAATCTTCCAGAGATGCTAGTTATAGGTCCCACTGTCCCATCTTCTGTTGAATCTGACAATTAATCTTGATGCTTGTACAGTCGTCTCAAATAAAACTGTGAAGTACCTCGGCGTTACTCTGGACCCTGATCGCTCTTTTGACGGACATATCAAGACTGTTTCAAGGAAAGCTTTTTTCCATCCACGTAACATTGCAAAACTCTGAAACTTTCTGTCCAAAAATGATGCAGAAAAATTTATCCATGCTTTTGTCACTTCTAGATTAGACTACTGCAATGCTCTACTTTCCGGCTACCCGGATAAAGCACTAAATAAACTTCAGTTAGAGCTAAACATGGCTGCTAGAATCCTGACTAGAACCAAACAATGTGATTATATTACTCCAGTGCTAGCCTCCCTACACTGGCTTCCTGTTAAGGCTAGGGCTGATTTCAAGGTTTTACTGCTAACCTACAAAGCATTACATGGGATTGCTCTTACCTATCGTTCTGATTTGGTCCAACCGTACATACCTACACGTACGCTACGTTCACAAGACGCAGGCCTCCTAATTGTCCCTAGAATYTCTAAGCAAACAGCTGGAGGCAGGGCTTTCTCCTATAGAGCTCCATTTTTATGGAATGGTC
>NW_019947435.1:16176-26077 GCF_002910315.2 Salvelinus sp. IW2-2015 | reverse complement strand
TCAGCCCTACCCTGTGAAGAGACGTCAGATCAATAAAATCAATTTAGTCTCAAATAAATAATGAAACATGTTCAATTTGGTTTAAATAATGCAAAAACAGAGTGTTGGAGAAGAAAGTAAAAGTGCAATATGTGCCATGTCAGAAAGCTAACGTTTCAGTTCCTTGCTCAGAACATGAGAACATATGAAAGCTGGTGGTTCCTTTTAACATGAGTCTTCAGTATTCCCAGGTAAGAAGTTTTAGGTTGTGGTTATTATAGGAAATATAAGACTATTTCTCTATACCATTTGTATTTCATAGACCTTTGACTATTGGATATTATTATAGGCACTTTAGTATTGCCAGCCTAATCTCAGGAGTTGATAGGCTTGACGTCATAAACAGCGAAGAGCTGCTGGCAAACGCAGGAAAGTGCGGTTTGAATGAATGCTTACGAGCCTGCTGCTGTTAACCAGCACCGCTCAGACTGCTCTATCAAATCATAGACTTAACTATAATATAATAAACACACAAATACGAGCCTTTGGTCATTAATATGGTCAAATCCGGAAACTATCATTTTGAAAACAAAACGTTTATTCTTTCAGTGAAATACGGAACAGTTATGTATTTTATCGAATGGGTGGCATCCGTAAGTTCGCAACGAGCCAGGCGGCCCAAACTGCCACATTATACCCTGAGTCTGTTGCACAGAACGAAAGAGAAGTGACACAATTTCCCTAGTTAAAAGAAATTCTTCTTAGCAGGCAATATTAACTAAATATGCAGGTTTAAAAAAATATATACTTGTGTATTGATTTAAAAAAAAAAAAGGCATTGATGTTTATGGTTAGGTAATGGTTAGGTATACAAGTGGTGGCTGGTGACTTGAAACATTGAGGAGGATGGAAAACCCACGGTATAGGCACGGAACGCAAAGAACGTGTTTCAAAAATCGTCAGAGTAATTATTTTAACCTAATTATATTTAGACTAGATTAGGAGGGGGATTTCTTCTACTCAGACACAGAGACGGCAACTGATAGACAGTAGAACTCACAGGGCTGAGCTTTAAGCATGTTTGTATCATGCAGGCCTATGCAACTGTAGGCCTTACAAAACATCTAGTCACATCTGTCATCACTATTAGGTTGATTGATTCATTCCAGTTAATAGTTATGGATTGAAAATGTTTAGGCAGCCTAGCCAGACCAATTTGGAATATAAACCACATTTGATCACATTCCCATTTTCTCCTGACACACGTAACATAAAGTTACCAATTAGTTTACCCTGACCAGATGGTCTATAAATACATAACGTTACCAATTAGTTTACCCTGACCAGATGGATTATAAATACATAACGTTACCCTGACCAGATGGTCTATCAATACATAACGTTACCAATTAGTTTACCCTGACCAGATGGTCTATAAATACATAACGTTACCAATTAGTTACCCTGACCAGATGGACTATAAATACATAACGTTACCCTGACCAGATGGACTATAAATACATAACGTTACCCTGACAAGATTGGTCTATCATACATAAGCGTTACAATTAGTTTAAGCCCCCTGACGCAGATGGATTACTAAATCATAACGTTCCAAATTAGTTTACCCTAGACAGATGACTATAAATACATAAGTTACCATTAGTTTACCCTGACGCAGATGGTCTATAAATACATAACGTTACCCTGACCAGATGGATATATACATAACCAATTTAGTTTGACCGTGACAAATGGTCCTATGAAATACATAACGTTACTAATTAGTTTTACCCTGACCAGATGGATTATAAATACATAACGTTTTACTAATTAGTTTACCCTGACCAGATTGGACTATAAATAGCATAACGTTACCAATTAGTTTCCCTGACCCAGATGGCTTTAATACATAACGTTAGCTAATTAGTTTACCCTGACCAGATGGACTATAAATACATAACGTTCAATTAGTTACCCTGACCAGATGGTCTATAAATACATAATGTTACAATTTAGTTTACCCTGACGACAGACTCGGATTATAAATACATAACGTTACAATTAGTTTACCTGACAGATGATTATAAATACATAAGTTACCAATTGTTTACCCTGACCAGATGGATTATAAATAATAACGTTACTAAGTTAGTTTCCTGACCAGATGGATTATAAATACATAACGTTACTAATTAGTTTACCCTGACCAGATGGATTATAAATACATAACGTTACAATTAGTTTACCCTGACAGATGACTTAAATACATAACTTACAATTAGTTTACCCTGACCAGATGGATTATAAATACATAACGTTACAATTAGTTTTACCCTGACCAGATGGATTATAAATACATAACGTTACCTAATAGTTTAACTGACCAAGTATGATTATAAAATACATAACGTTACAATTTAGTTTACCTGACCAGATGGACTATAAATACATAACGTTACCCTGACCAGATGGACTATAGATCACCGTTACCCTGACAGATGGCTTCTATAACATAACGTTACCAATTAGTTTACCCGCTGACCAGATGGATTATAATATAACGTATACTAATTAGTTTTACCCTGACCAGATGGACTATAAATACATAACGTTACAATTAGTTTACCCTACCAGATGGTCTATAAATACATAACGTTACCTGACCAGATGGACTATAATACATAACAATTAGTTTACCCTGACCAGATGGTCTATAAATACATAACGTTACAATTAGTTTACCCTGACCAGATGGATTATAAATACATAACGTTACAATTAGTTACCCTGACCAGATGGACTATAAATCACTAACGTTACCAATTAGTTTACCCTGACCAGATGGATTATAATACATAACGTTACATTAGTTTACCCTGACCAGATGGACTATAAATACATAACGTTACCAATTAGTTTCCCTGACCAGATGGTCTATAAATACATAATGTTACCAATTAGTTTACCTGACCAGATGGATATAAATACTAACGTACAATTAGTACCCTGACCAGATAGATTATAAATACATAACGTTACCAATTAGTTTACCCTGACCAGATGGATTATAAATACATAACGTTACTAATTAGTTTACCCTGACCAGATGGATTAAAATACTATAACGTTACTATTATACCCTGACCAGATGGATTATAATACATAACGTTACCAATTAGTTTACCCTGACAGATAGACTATAAATACATAACCAATTAGTTTACCCTGACCAGATAGATATAAATACATAACGTTACAATTAGTTTACCCTGACCAGATGGATTATAAATACATAACGTTACTAATTAGTTTACCCTGACCAGATGGATTAAAATACATAACGTTACCAATTAGTTTACCCTGACCAGATGGATTATAAATACATAACGTTACCATTAGTTTACCCTGACCAGATGGCTATAAATACATAACGTTACCAATTAGTTTACCCTGACCAGATGGACTATAAATACATAACGTTACCAATTAGTTTACCTGACAGATGGATTATAAATACATAACGTTACTAATTAGTTTACCCTGTTGTTGCTTGTGTCTGTAAGAATTTTTGAAGATAAATACACAATGCGGAGGATAAAGGTCAAGAGGACTAAAAGTCAGAGGACTAAAGGTCCAAGAGGACTAAAAGGTCAAAGGACTAAGGTCAAGAGGACTAAAAAGTTCAAGAGGATAAAAAGTCAAAGAGGTAAAAATGTTTCAAGGGGACTAAAGGTGCAAGAGCGGACTAAAGGTCAAGAGGAGCTAAAGGTCACAGAGGACTAAAGGTCAAAGGGACTAAAGGTAAGAGGACTAAAGGTCAGAGAGAACTAAAGGTCAAGAGAACTATAAGTCAAGAGGATAAAGTGCAAGCGGACTGAAAGGTTCAAGAGGATAAAGTCAAGAGGACCCTAAAGGTCAAGAGAACTAAAGTGTCAGAGGACTAAAGTTCAAGAGAATAAAAGTCAAGAGGACTAAAAGTCAAGAGGACTAAAGTTAAAGGACTAAAGTTCAAGGGGAACTAAAGGTCAAGATGGACTAGGTCAAAGGGATCTAAGGTCAAGAGGAACTACAGGTGAAAGGGCCTAAAGGTCAATAGAGTACTGATAATAGTGTTTGTTTAGTGAATAGGGGATTTAACGATCAATGTGAAGTGTTTTGTTCCTGTAAAGGGGATTACACGATCAATGTGATAGTGTTGTTCTGTAATGAGGGGATTAAGAATCAAATGGAAAGTAGTGTTTTTCAGTTAATAGGGGAGTTAATGATAATGTGGAAGTTGTTTTGGTTTCTGTTAGGGGATTAACGATCAAAGATGGAGTAGTGTTTTTCAGTAATATGGGGATTATGTCAAATGTGAAGTGTCTGTCTGTAATAGGGGATCTTAACGATCAATGGAAGTAGTGTTTTTCAGCTCAATAGGGGATTAATGATCAATGTGTCGAGTGTTTGTTTCTGTAAAAGGGAATTAATGATCATGGATAGAGACATGTGGAGGATTTGTCTTTACAGTGGCTGAATAGGAATACTTGTTATTTGGCCATTCTCCAGTTTTATTGCAATGCATTTTAAAGTTGGTAACCACAGGCATGGGGCTGGGTTCTAAAACTAGATCTTGTCCCTTTGTTTGGGGAGATAAATCACTGCAGGAGAGAATCACTGGAGAAAACCATGCTACTCCCAAGCAAATCTATGATTTGTCCTTTTTGAATAAACCTGTTTTTCTCCCCCTGGTTTTGCTCTGGGTCCTGTGTTATTTGAAGAGTAACATAAACTGTTTAACATGTCTGTCTTGGAGTGGATTATGTGTTATCAATTTTTGCAAAATTAATATACTAGGAGGAAAAGTGGAAAGCCGATTTGAGACGCGTGAAAAAAAATTGCGCCGCGTCAACCTCTTCTTCAATCTAAACGTTTAAGTGGATGATGCGATGGAAGTCATTCCTGAAAGCATTTCGACATCCACAGAGAAGACAGTAGAAGTTCTATATTGTTAGCATAGGTAGAGGATGCATCGTAGCGTGACCTCTGCAAGCTCCTTGTAGTTGGCCCTTGTTTAGAGGATACGTCCCTGCTCGTGTGTCCTCTTGAAGCAGTTTCTCTTGCAGGCCCAAACACACAGGTGGCTGTTGAAGAAGCAGTTTGAGAACATCCAGTTTTCTTTTTAACTTCCTCGTTGTGTTGAGGCAGTTTTGGAGTTCGGGGACCTTCGTCATGATCGATGCGCAGGCTTTTTTCCCGCAGAAAGCTTGAAATCTGATGGGGCAATTTAACGCTCCCTGCTTTTTGTTTTGCCGTTTAGTGAACGATCGATGTTCAGGTCAGTGGCCCCTCTTTTCGCCGAAAGCTCAGAACTTCCAAAAGCAAGAAGGCAGCAACTACAGGCGCTTTGATGACAGCTGCTGTAAAACCAGCTCATACTATTGAATACCAGGTGGTGTTGATGAAAGGCTTCAAGGTTAACCTAGCTTATACTTTTGATTACCAAGGTGGTATTGATGGAAGGCCTCCCTGTTAACCAGCTAATACGCATTGTGATAACAGGGTGGTGTTGATGAAGTCTCCCCTGTTATCCAGCTATACTTTTGAACTAGGTGGTGGTATTGATGACAGGCTCCTGTTAACCAGCTATACTTTTATACCAGGTGGTGTTGAACGCCTCCTCTTTTTTATCCATCTTTATGAAACTTGATCTCAGGCAGAGGAGACCCTCCGCTTTTACTTCACATTTTACTCCGTGTACCCAGAGCAGAACGAAAGTGTTCTTCAACCAAGAAGTCAAACAACGATTTTTCCAGTAGTTGTTGGCCAGCGAAAGGTGCACACTCGAGCTGGTAGCTAGGCTCGGCCACTGCTACTTGCTGCTGAAATTAGTGAAATTTATTCTCATTTGCCTTACTTAACGGGACCACAAAAATATAAGTTCTCAAAAACCAAAGAAAACTATTTATACTCTCCTCCTCCATGTCTTGTAATTTGAAGAAACAAAATTTGAATATAATACATATCAAAAAAATGCTCCACTGATCACTTTGTTCAATCTCTTCAATAATGTCACCAACTCACCAAGTTTCTCAACAGTAGAACCCACCATAATGTCCTCTCAGGCGACAACCCACATGCCTACAACGATAGGTTTATTCTCTGATGCCTAAATTTATATGATTTGGTGGACAAACAATGTTAGTTCACTACCTGAGGTCGTCACTTCTGTAAGTTTGTCATAACTTACATGTAGGTCTAAGAAGGGGTTTGAGAACCATGCAGCCCTCCTAGGTTTTATGTTCGAAGTCATGTACCTAGAGGAGGATGAAGCTAGCTGTCCTCCAGCTACATCCATGGTGCTACCTACAGAGTGCTGTTGGAGGCTACTGTAGACCTTCATTGCAAAACTGTGTTTGATCATTATTTGGGTGGCATAATCAACTTATTTAGCATAAGATTTTATCTGAAAATTATAACTTTTTTTGGTGTTTCTCAACCTGAAGAAGCCGGCCTCGGAAGGAAGCCTGCCACTGCAGATACCCAGAATGCACGCGCGTGGCCGTTGACACGTACGGTCAACGTTTCTGCATCTCCTCAAAGTATCTCTGGCGGGGCAGGCCATGGTGGTTTCACTTTGGTCTTGTGGCGCATCCGTTCCGATTGAAATTAAATGAAAAGGGTAGGGTTATAGAGGCGATTGCGCGTGGTGGCAGAACAAGAGGGGCGTTCTCATAGAACACATGCAAAAGGCACTCTATGAGTGCATTTCATACTACTACTTTAGGATTTAATTGCTTTTAAAGGCTTGTCTGAATTGTCCTGCTCAATATATAATGTTTTGTCATTCAATCAATCAACTGCATAATTCTTAACACTTCCCTTTCAACCAGTAAAATGGCTCTTTGTCTAGCTTTTGCTACTGTCTCCTCTGGATGAACCCTCCGCAGCCCAACCTTATCTGATGAACCTCCTTCACGCCAACTGATCTGGATAGAACCTCCCTTCCCAACCCTTATCCTGGATAGACACCTCCGTTCCCCCACCTTATGCTGGATAGAACCCTCCTTCACACCAACTTGATCTGGAATAGAACCCTCCGTCACCCAACTGATCTGGATAGAACCCTCCGTCACCCAACCTTATCGTGGATAGAACCCTCCTTCACCCAACCTTATTGGAAGAACCTCCTTCACCCACTGATCTGGATATGAACCCTCCTGTCACCACTGATCTGGGATAGACCCTCCTTCACCCAACATGATCTGGAATAGAACTCCGTACCCAACTGATCTGGATAGACCCTCCGTCAACCCAACTGATCTGGATAGAACCTCCGGTCACCTCAACTGATCTGGATAGAAACCCTCGTCACCAAGCTTGATCTGATAGAACCCTCCGTGCTACCCCTGTTAGGATACCCTTTACACACCACTGATCTAGCGCATACGAACCACTCCGTCACCAACTGAATCTGGATAGAACCACTCATTCTACCAACCTTATCTGGATAGAAACCCTCCTTCACCCAACTGATCATCAGATAGGGAACCCTCCGTAACCAACTGATCTGGATAGAACCTCTCTTCACGCCACACCGTTATCTGGATTAGAACACATCGTCACACCAACTGCATCTGGATAGAACAACTCGTCACCTCAACAGCTGATTCTGGATCAGAACCCCTCCTTACCCAACCGTTATCTGGATAGAACCCGTCGTCGTTGATAGAACAGCCCAATCCCCTGATCTGGATAACCTTGCAACGTCTGGAGTGACCCTCCGTAACCTCATGCAATGATCTGGCATAGAACTCCGTCACCCAACTGATCTGGATAGAACCCTCCTTCACCCAACTGCAATCTCCGAGAATAGAACCCCCGTCACCCAACTGAATCTGGATTAGAACCCTCCGTCACCAACTGATCTGGATAGAACACTCCCCATCACCCAACCTTACTGGATAGAACGCCTCCTTCACCAACCTATTTGGATAGAACCCTCCTTCACCTAACTGATCTGTGATAGAACCTCCGTCACGCCAACTGATGCTGTGTACCGAACCTCTTCCCAACTGATCTGGATAGAACCCTCCGTGCACCTCCAACTGATTCTGGACTAGATACCTCTGTCACCTCATCTCTGGATAGAACCTCCGTACCCAATCTTGTCTGGAGTAGAACCTCCGTAACACCCAACTGATCTGGATAGAACCCTCCGTACCCAACTGATCTGGATAGGAACCCCCGTCCTTCACCCAACTGATCTGGATAGAACCCTCCCGTCACCCAAACTGAATCTGGGATAGAACCTCCTTCACGAACATTATCTGGAATCAGAACCCTCCTTCAGCCCACTGGATTGGCATAGACCTCGCGTCACCCACTGATCTGGATAGAACCCTCCTTCACCGCAACCTTATCTGGATAGACCCTCGTACCAACAGACAACCTACACTCGATCTGGATAAGAACCCTTCACACACCGGATAGACTTACATCGACTCGGCAATCAACTTTCATGCACTGATAGAACCCTCCTCACCCAACTTAATCTGGATAGAACCTCCGTCACCCAACTGATCTGGATGAACCCTCCTTCCCACTGAATCTGGATAGAACCCTCGCGTTCACGCAAATGATCTGGATAGAACCCTCCGTCACCGCAACTGATCGGATANACCTTATTTACGTAAGTATTCAGACTCTTTGCTATGAGACTCGAAATTGAGCTCAGGTGCATCCTGTTTCCATTGATCATCCTTGAGATGTTTCTACAACTTGATTGGACATTATTTGGAAAGGCACCCACCTGTCTATATAAGGTCCCACAGTTGACAGTGCACGTCAGAGCAAAAATCAAGACATGAGATCAAAGGAATTGTCCGTAGAGCTCCGAAACAGGATTGTGTTGAGGCACAGATCTGGGGAAGGGTACCAAAAAATGTCTGCAACATTGAAGGTCCCCAAGAACACAGTGGCCTCCATCATTCTGAAATGGAAGAAGTTTGGAACCACCAAGACGCTTCCTAGAGCTGGCCGCTCGACCAAACTGAGCAATGGAGGGAGAAGGGCCTTGGTCAGGGAGGTGACCAAGAACCTGATGGTCACTCTGACAGCTCCAGTTCCTCTGTGGAGGTGGGAGAACCTTCCAGAAGGACAACCATCTCTGCAGCACTCCACCAATCAGGCCTTAATGGTAGAGTGGCCAGACTGAAGTCACTCCTCAGTAAAAAGGCACATGACAGCCCGCTGGGAGTTTGCCAATAGGCACCTAAAGACTCTCAGACCATGCGAAACAAGATTCTCTGGTCTGATGAAACCAAGATTGAACTTTTTGGCCTCAATGCCAAGCGTCACGTCTGGAGGAAACCTGGCACCACCCCTACGGTGAAGCATGGTGGTGGCAGCATCATGCTGTGGGGAAGTTTTTCAGCGGCAGGATCGAGGGAAAGATGAACGGAGCAAACCCGATGGAACATCTCTGAAGGGAGAGTAAACAGGATGGTGATGAAGTCCAGGTGTGCGTAACGATGGGGAGTAGGTGTGCTTAATGATGGTTGCCAGAACCGGTGGTTAGTAGACCGGCGACGTCGAGCGCCGGAGGAAAGAAGCAGGAGTAGACGTGACACGTGCCACGTCACCGACTGACAGTTTGCTATAACATATGATGTGGTGAACWGATATGTAAAATACCTATCCAGGTCCATTTTGTGTTATAATAGTACTTCTCTACATATTCACAAACACATGTGTACACACACACACCACCCACACACACACACACACAGATTATTTCAAACTTTTTTATTACTCGACACATGGAGGAATCACAACGTTAATATACAAACGTTTTGGAACCTTTCAAAAACCAAAACACGTTATTATCCATGCGACAGACAATTTAGAGAAGGTTAAAGGTCAGCCCAGTGTTGAAGAA
>NW_019947435.1:0-11718 GCF_002910315.2 Salvelinus sp. IW2-2015 | reverse complement strand
AGGCCCAATACATTACTCTGCATATTGCTATGCTTCAGTAGGGCTATAGGCCCAATACATTATCTCTGCATATTGGCTATGCTTCAGTAGGCTATAGGCCCAATACATTATTCTGGTCATATTGGCTATGCTCAGTAAGGGCTATAAGGCGCCAAATACATTATCTCTGCATATTGGGCTATGCTCAGTGTAGGCTATAGACCGCAATACATTACGTCTGCCAGAGTTGGCTATGCTCAGTAAGGCTTAGGCCCAATACATTATTCTGCAGATTGGCTATATGCTCGAGTAGGCCTATAGGCCCAATACATTATTCTGCAGATGGGCTTATGCTCAGTAGGCTATAGGCCCAATACATTATCTGCTGAAAGATTGGCTATGCTCAGTAGGCTATAGGCCGCCAAACTACATTATCTCGTGCAGATTGGCTATGTCTCTGTAAGGCTTAGTAGGCCCAGATACATTATCTTCTGGCAGAATTGGCTATTGCTGCAGAAATAGGCATAGGCCAATTCATTATCTCTGAGATTGGCTATGGCTCAGTAGGCTAATAGGCCGCAATACATTATCTCTGCAGATTGGCTATTGCTCCAGTAGGCTATAGGCCCAATAGCAGATTATCGGTCTGCAGATTTTGGGCTATGGCTCAGTAGGCTATACGGCCCAATACATTATCTCTGCAATTGTGGCTATGCTCAGTAGGCTGATAGGCCGCAATACATTATCTCTGCAGATTTGGCTAATGCTCAGTAGGGGCTATAGGCCCAGATACATTATCTCTGCAGATTGGCTAGTGGCTCAGTAGGCTATAGGCGCAATACAATTAAGTCTCTGCAGATTGGCTATGCTTCAAAGTTAGGCTATGAGGCCCAATAACATTATCTCTGCAGATTGGCTATGCTCAAGTAGGGCTATAGGCCCAATACATTATCTCTGCAGATTGGCTAATGGCTGCAGGTAAGGCTATAGGCCCAATACATTATTCTTGCATTATTGGGCTATGGCTCAGTAGGCTATAGGCCAATACAGTTAATTCTGCAGTATGGCTTGCCAGTAGGCTATAGGCCCAATACAGTTATCTCTGCAATATTGGCTATGCTCAGTAGGCTTATAGGCCCAATAGCCTTCATTCTGAATATTGGCTATGCTCAGTAGGTTTCTATAGGCCCAATGACATTATCACTGGCCAGCTATTGGCTATGTCAGTAGGCTATAGGGCCCCAATAGCATTATCCACTGCATATTGGCTATGCTCAGTAGGCTATAGCCAATACATTGGATCTCTGCATATTGGGCTATGGCTCAGTAGGCCTATAGGCCAATACATTATCTCTGCATATTGGCTATGCTCAGTACGGGCTATAGGCCCAATACATTATCAACTGCATATTGGCTATGCTCAGTAGGCTAATAGGCCCAATAACAATTATCTCTGCAGATGTGGCTATGCTTACAAGTAAGGCTATAGGCCCAATACATTAATTACTGCATATTGGCTATGCTCAGTTTAAGGCTTTTATAGGCCGCAATACATTATCACTGCAATATTGGCTAATGCTCCAGTAAGGCTATAGGCCCAAATACATTATCTCTGCATATTGGCCTATGGTTCAGTAAGGCTATAGGCCCTAATACATTAATCTCTGCATGATTGGCTATGCCAGTAGGCTATAGGTCCCAATACATTATCATCTGCATATTGGCTATGCTCAGAGGCTATAGGCCCATACTATATCTGCTGGCAGTATTGGGCTATGCTCAGTAGGCTGCGGTATAGGCCCAATACATTATCCTGCATTATTGGCTACGTGCTCAGTAGGACTATAGGCGCCAAATACATTATCCTGCAATTGGCTAATGCCAGTAGGCTAAACAGGCCAATGACATTTCTGCATAGTTGGCTATGCTCAGTAGGCTCTTAAGGCCCAATACATTATCTCTGCACTATTGGCTATGTCTCAGTAGCTATAGCCCATATAGATTATCTCTGCAGATCTGGCTATGCTCAGTAGCTATAGGCCCAACTACATTATTCACTGCATATTGGCTATGTTCAGTAGGCGCTAGTAGGCCCAATCACAATTGTCTCTGCATATTGGCTATGCTCAGTAGTGCTCAATAGGCCAATACATTATCTCTGCATATTGGCCTATTCTCAGTAGGCTATGGCGCGCAATACATTACTCTGCATATTGGGTATGCTCAGTACGGCTATATGGCCTAATACATAGTCATTCTGCAGATTGGCTATGCTCAGTAGGCTATCGAGCCCAATACATTATCTCTGGCAGATGGCTAGCTCAGTAGGCTATAGGCGCCAATACATTATCTCTGCATATTCTGGATGCTCAGTAGGCTATAGGCAATACCATTATCCTGCATATTCTTGCTATGCTCAGTAGGCAACTGATAGCGCAATAGCATTATCAGCTGCATATTGGCTATGCTCAGTTAGGCCTATAGAGCCCAATACTTATACTGGCATAATTGCTATGCTCATAAGGCTAGTAGCCCAATACATTTAATCACTGGCCATATGCTTGGGCTACTGCTCAGTTAGTCTCATAGGCCCAAGTACATTATCCTCGCAATATGTTGCTATGCTCAGAGAGTCTAATAGTGCCCAATACATTATCTCTGCAGATTTGGCTATGCTCAGTAGTGAGCTATAAGGCCCAAATGACATATAATCTCTGCAATAGCTAGTGCTCAGTAAGGCTATAGGCCTCAATACATTGGATCATCTGCACATTGCTATGCTCCAGTAGGTTCAGGCCGCAATACATTAGTTCTGCGATTGGCTATGCTCAGTAGGGCTAATAGGGCCTCAGATAATTATCTTGCTTGCAAGATGTGGCTATGCTCAGTAAGGAGTCTAATAGGGCCACAATACATTATGTCTGCAGATTGGCTATGCTCAGTTAGGCTATACGAGGCCCAATACATAATCTCTGCAATTGGCTATGCTCAGAGGGCATAGGCCCGAAACATTATCTCTGCAATGTGCTAGCGTCATTAGGCTATATGGGTCCCAATACATTATCCTGCAGATTGGCTATGCTTGCAGTAGGCGCTAGTAGGCCCCAATACGATTATCTCGATATTGCATGCCATAGCGATTGGCAAATATTATTGCATGGCTATGTAGAGGCTATTAAGCCCATACATTATTCTGCAATTGGCTATGCTCGTAGGCTAGCTAGGGCCCAAATACATATACTCGCTGCATATAAGCGTAGCTCAGTAAGGGCTATAGGCCCAATACATTATCTTCTGCATATTGGCTATGCTCCAGTAGGCTCATAGGCCCAATAATTATCTCTGCATATTGGACTATGCTCAGTGAGGCTATAGGCCGCAATAATTCTCTCTGCTATAAGCTATGCTTAGTAGGTATAGGCCCATCTTATCTCTTGCATAGTTGCTATGCTCAGTAGGGCTAATAGGCCCAATACTTATCTCTGCAATATTTGCCTATGCTCAGTAGGTATAGGAGCCACCCTCCATTATCTCTGCATATTTGCTATGGCTCAGTAAGGCTATACGCCCAATACATTATCTGCTGCATATTGGCTATCCAGTAAGGCTGATAGGCCCATACATTATCTCTGCATATTGGTATCTCCAGTAGGCTATAGAGCCCGAATACATTATCATCAGGCATATTGGCTATGCCTCAGTAGGCTATAGGCCAATACATTATGCTCTGCATATTGGCTATGCTCAGTAGGCTATAGGCCAATGACATTATCGTTGCATATTGGCTATGCTCAGTTAGGCTTAAAGGCCCAATACAATTTATCCTGCATATTGGCTATGACTCAGTCGGGCTTAGGCCCAAATACATTAATCTCTGGTATATTGGCTATGCTGCAGTAAGGCTATAGACCCAATACATTATCACTGGCATATTGGCTTATGCTCAGTAGGCTAATAGACCCAATAACATTATCTCTGCATATTTGCTATGCTCAGTAGGCTTATAGGCCCAATACATTATCACTGCATAATTGCTATGCTCAGTCAGGCTAAGAGCCGCAATACATTATCTCTGCATATTGGCCTATGCCTCAGTGGTCATAGGCCCAAACATTATCCTGCATATTGGCTATAGCTCAGTAGGCATAGGCCCAATACCAGATTATGCTCTGCATATGTTGCTATGCTCAGTAGGCTATAGGCCCAATACATTATCACTGCATATTGGTATGCTCAGTAGGCCTATAGGCCCAATACATTATCACTGCATATTGGCTAATGCTCAGTAGGCTATAGGGCCCAATACATTATCACTGCCTATTGGCTATGCTCAGTAGGCTAGCAGAACCAATACATTATCATGCATATGGCTATGCTCAGTAGGCTAATAGGCCCAATAGCATTATCCTGCATAGTTGGCTATAGCCATACATTATCACTGGCAGAGTTGACTATGCTGCAGGTAGGCTATAGCCCAATACATTATCACTGCATATAAGCTATGCTCAGGTAGGCTATAAGGCCCAATACATTATCACTGCATATAAGCTAATGGCTCAGTAGGGCTATAGGCCGCAATACATTATCACTGCATATTGCTATGCTCAGTAGGCTATTAGGTCCCACATAACATTATCACTGCATATTGGCTACGCTTGAATTGTCAAATCCCCGCACCTTCCCGGAGACACCTGAAAACCCCACCTCTTTAAGGAATACCTAAGGATAGGAGTAAAGTATCCTTCTCACGCCCCCCCCCCCCGTTAGAAAGATTTAGACCTGCCACTATTGTAAGTGGCTGTTCCACTGGATGTCATCACAGGTGAATGCAGAACCAATTTTGTAAAGTCGCGTCTGGATACAGAGCGTTTCTGCTAAATGACTTAAATCGTAAATGTTAAATGTAATTGCCTGCCAAATGTTGCTTTCTTCTCAGACCATGTTAGAAATTAATATTTAAAGACATTGGTACATGATCAGAACACTGGTAATAGATTTTTGTTGTATTAGCTTGGTGAAGCAACAAGCATAGTGAGGGCATAGATCATAATATAAATCATATATTCTGTTTAACTGGACTGATGGCTTGGTGTTCTGATGGTCCAGTCTGAGGGGAGAGAGGGAGGGAGCAGAGGGGAGGCTGCCTCTCACCTGACTCACCCTCCCGCTCCTTCTCCCTCCGTGAAGAAAAGGGGACCCAGTCTTCCACTGATGGTCAGGTCTGAGGGGAGAGAGGGAGGGGAGCAGAGTGGAGGCTGCCTCTCACGCCGGACTCACCCTCGCCCCCTTCCCTCCGTTGAGAAAAGGGGACAACCGTCTTCCGCTGATGGTTCAGTCTGAGGGGAAGAAGAGGGACGGGAGCAGAGGGGAGGCCCTGCCTCTCACCCGACTCACCCTCCTCCTTCGCCTCGCGCTGAGAAAAAGGTGACACAGTCGTTCCAGATTGAATGGCAAAACTCAAGTCACACTGCATTATTTCTGCCCTCATTCACCACTCATGTTGTTAGCTCCTATTGACCAGAGAAAGTGAATATTCCTGTGCGTTGGAGGGCTTCTTTCCTACGGCATGAAGGAAAGTTGTGATCTGAACTGTCTGATTGGCCAGCAGTAGGGCCTATAGGTGCACTTGATTGTTCTCATCTGGGCCTGCGGATGTAGGCGGAGTTTCAAATGGAAAACCTCGGCTGCTGATCAAGTTCTTGCTTCGTGCCACAGCTACGAAACAATTTTTCTTTTAAAAAGAAAGAAAAGGATTTAGTAGGTATTTTTTTTTTACAGAAAATGTTTGGTGATCCGACTGGGAATGCTTTGGAGATTGAACCAGTGTGATCGCGATTGACTGGTTGGTGACTCACTGATGTAAGGTGTTGGTCCATTTTTCATGAGCTGAAATAAATATCCTGGAATTGTTCCAACAGCGCACAGAAAAAGTTATTTCTCCTAAATTTGTCGCAGAAATGTGTTTATGATCTTATATAATATTATATATATATAATAAGTAATATATTTATATTATGTTAGTGAGCAATTTCTCCTTTGCCAAGACAGAGCCATCCCACCTGACAGGGTGTGACATATCAAGAAGCTGATTAAGCATGATCATAACAACAGGTGGCACCTTGTGCTGGGGACAATAAAGGCCACTGCTAAAAA
This sequence comes from Salvelinus sp. IW2-2015, assembly GCF_002910315.2. NCBI lineage: Eukaryota > Metazoa > Chordata > Actinopteri > Salmoniformes > Salmonidae > Salvelinus > Salvelinus sp. IW2-2015. Next base: position 5,586 of record NW_019947435.1, on the reverse strand, counting down.
TGCTGCAGTTTTGTCACACAACACAATGCCACAGATGTTTAAAGTTTTGAGGGAGCGTGTAATTACTGCATGCTGAACTGCAAGAATGTCAAACCAGAGATGGTTGCCAGATAATTGAATGTTAACTACGCATAAGCCGCCTCCAACGTGTTTTTAAGAGAAATTTGGCAGTACATTCAAGCCGGCCTCTGACATCGTAGAACCACGTGTATTTTGTCACGTGGGCAAGTGGTTAGATGTTCAAAATAGTTGTGAACAGAGTGTCCCATGGTGGCCGGTGGAGTTATGGTAGGAATTTTGTATTTATTGTTTTATTTATTTAAGCCTTTATTTAACCAGGTAGGCCTATAGCCTACTGAGCATAGCCAATATGCAGTGATAATGTATTGGGTCTATAGCCTACTGAGTATAGCCAATATGCATAGATAATGTATTGGGTCTATAGCCTACTGAGTATAGCCAATATGCAGTGATAATGTATTGGGTCTATAGCCTACTGAGCATAGCCAATATGCAGTGATAATGTATTGGGCCTATAGCCTACTGAGAATAGCCAATATGCATAGATAATGTATTGGGTCTATAGCCTACTGAGCATAGCCAATATGCAGAGATAATGTATTGGGCCTATAGCCTACTGAGCATAGCCAATATGCAGGATAATGTATTGGCCTATAGCCTACTGAGCATAGCCAATATGCAGAGATAATGTATTGGGCCTATAGCCTACTGAGCATAGCCAATCTGCAGAGATAATGTATTGGGCCTATAGCTCTACTGAACATAGCCAATATGCAGAGATAATGTATTGGGCCTATAGCCTACTGAGCATAGCCAATATGCAGAGATAATGTATTGGGCCTATAGGCTACTTCACAAACCTCATTGCTACTAGGAACTGGTTTTAATGTTGTATAGGTTTACATTTTTTAAGTTATGTTTTTTTTTATCTGAGCGGTGGATCTGCGTTTGCATTTTGACTCAGAAAGTGATCTTGACTCATGTTGAGTTTGTTTTTGTTAAGTGTATGTTGTTCTTTAAAAACAATAAAACATGTCAACTACAGATTATAACATGTACCACTACAGATTATAAATGTACCAGCTACAGATTATAACATGTACCAACTACAGATTATAACATGTACAACTACAGATTATAATGTACAACTGCAGATTATAACATGTACCTACTACAGTTATAAACATGTACCTACTACAGATTATAACATGTACCAACTACAGATTATAACATGTACCAGCTACAGATTATAACATGTACCAACTACAGATTATAACATGTACCAGCTACAGATTATAACATGTACCAGCTACAGATTATAACATGTACCAACTACAGATTATAACATGTACCTACTAACAGATTATAACAAGTACCAGCTACAGATTATAACATGTACCAGCTACAGATTATAACATATACAGCTACAGATTATAACATGTACCAACTAAGATTATAACATGTACAGCTACAGATTATAACATGTACCAGCTACATATTATAACATATACCAGCTACAGATTATAACATGTACCAATACAGATTATACATGTACAGCTACAGATTATAACATGTACCAGCTACATATTATACATGTACCAACTACAGATTATAACATGTCCAGCTACAGATTATAACATGTACCACTACAGATTATAATGTACCAACTCAGATTATAACAGTACCAACTACAGATTATACATGTACCAACTACAGATTATAACATGTACCAACTACAGATTATAACATGTACAAGCTACAGATTATAACATGTACCGCTACAGATTTAACATGTACCAGCTACAGATTATACATGTACAGCTACAGATTATACATGTACCAGCTACAGATTATAACATGTACCAGCTACAGATTATAACATGCCTACTACAATAACAGTACAGCTACAGATTATACATGTACCAGCTACAGATTATACATATACCAGCTACATAGATTATAACATGTACCAACTACAGATTATAACATGTACCAGCTACAGATTATAACATGTACCAGCTACATTATAACTGTACCAACTACAGATTATAACATGTACCAGCTACAGATTATAACATGTACAACTACAGATTATAACATGTACCAACTACAGATTATAACATGTACCAACTACAGATTATAACATGTACCAACTACAGATTATAACATGTACCAACTACAAGATTATAACATGTACAAGCTACAGATTATTACATGTACCAGCTACAGATTATAACATGTACCAGCTACAGATTATAAATGTACCAGCTACAGATTATAACATGTACCTACTACAGATTTAACATGTACCAGCTACAGATAATAACATGTACCAGCTACAGATTATAACATGTACCAGCTACATATTATAACATGTACCAACTACAGATTATAACATGTACAGCTACAGATTATAACATGTACCAACTACAGATTAATAACAGTTACCAACTACGATTATAACATGTACATACAGATTATAACATGTACCAATACAGATATAACATTGTCACTACAGATTATAACATGTACAAGCTACAGATTATTACATGTACCAGCTACAGATTATACATGTACCAGCTACAGTTAAATGTCACTACAGATTATAACATGTACAGCTACAGATTATAACATGTACCAGCTACAGATAATAACATGTACCAGCTACAGATTATAACATGTACCAGCTACAGATTAGCATGTACCAACTACAGGTTATAACATGTACCAGCTACAGATTATAACATGTACCATACAGATTTACATGTCCAACTACAGATTATACATGTACCAACTACAGATTATAACATGTACCAGCTACAGATTATAACATGTACCAGCTACAGATTTAACATTACCAACTACAGATTATAACATGTACCAGCTACAGATTATAACATGTACCAGCTACAGATTAATACATGTACAACTACATATTATACATGTACCAACTACAGATTATACATGTCCAGCTACATAGGCACTTCTGATTTTGGAAGACCATAAAGGTAATGGGAATGGTGTACTCAGCCTCTCGGTGCTAGTTGTCACATTTTACATGAATAACATAACTATATGTATCGTTTTCCAGAACCTCTAGTTTAAATAAATGTTGACATTTGATATTCTTTCTCATATCATACAATTATTAGTGCACTATGCAGTAAAATGACTCACCCCTTAAATAGTATGGTAACGGAGGGCTAATCATACGGCCTAGAACGTTAGTGACACGTTAACAACAGCGACATCTAGCGACTGATCTACGTAATGACAATAGTATTTATATTGTACTTCCGGGTCCGCATGGTCCCTTCCTTGTTGTTTCTCTGAACTTCACGAAACAGTGGAATAATTCATTGATTCTTCAAACATTGACCAGAGATATTATTAGCGATGTATCATCAACCGGTACTGAAGAACCGACGAACTCTTCTGGAACGAGCTGAGAAATTCATATCTGAGATTTATTTCACCGACTGCAACCTTAGGGGAAGGTAAATGGTATTTCTTAGCTAACTAGCAGTCAAGTGCAATAAAATGCATGCCCATTACCCACTCGATATGCCCGCTAAGTAGCTATGTTTTGTTGGGCAGATGGAAGTTCTATTTATTGTGTAAAATGTATGAAAGCACCAAGGCAAAGAGAGAAACTGCTCCTTGTAATAACTATTGTTTTCTGGGTAATGAATCCCCTTTCTGGATCTAGTTATGATGACACTGACAGCCCTTTCTGTGGCGATCTGGGTAAAACATGTTTCTTACAATACGACTTCTTTCCAGACTATATGGAGACACCTGTCCCCTGGAGTCCATCTCCTCCTCTCTGTCACAGCAGCGGATCCCATTCCTGGAAGCCGTCAAACAGAACTTTCAGCCTTATCAAGTTGGGGAGACCTTTGGACCTACGTAAGGACCGGAATATTGTTTGTTTAAATACCATGAATGAGTGAATTAGTGGAGTGAGTTGGTGAATCAGTGAATGAGCGTGCAAAATAACGYACAAACCAGTGAACCAAAAAACGAATATGATTAATGTTTTATTACAGATGGTGGACATGCTGGTTTAAAGTATCTCTGAGGATCCCAGACTCGTGGAGAGGGAAGCAGGTCCATCTGAGCTGGGAGAGTGATGGAGAGGCCATGGTCTGGAGGGATGAGCAGCCTGTACAGGTTCGACATGATATACAACCACATCCATACCATTATATACAACCCACCAATACCTCATCCACCATAACACTACGGTACCTCATCCACAATAACACTACGGTACCTCATCCACCATAACAACTACGGTACCTCATCCACCATCCACCATAACACTACAGTACCTCATCCACCACAACACTACAGTACCTCATCCACCATAACACTACGGTACCTCATCCACCATCCACCATAACACTACATACTCATCCACCACAACACTACAGTACCTCATCCACCATAACACTACAGTACCTCATCCACCATAACACTACAGTACCTCATCCACCATAAATGCTACAGTACCTCATCCACCATAACACTACAGTACCTATCCACATACACTACCACATCCACCATAACACTACAGACCTCATCCACCATAACACTAGAGTACCTCATCCACCCATAACACACCGTACCTCATCCACCATAACACTACGGTACCTCATCCACCATAACACTACGCGTACCTCATCCACCATAACACTACAGTACCTCATCCACCATAACACTACGTACCTCATCCACCATAACACTACGGTACCTCATCCACCATAACACTACAGTACCTCATCCACCATAACACTACAGTACCTCATCCACCATAACACTACAGTACCTCATCCACCATAACACTACGGTACCTCATCCACCATAACACTACGGTACCTCATCCACCATAACACTACGGTACTCATCCACCATAACCATACGTACCTCATCCACCAAACACTACAGTACCTCATCCACCATAACACTACAGTACCCATCCACCATAACACTACAGTACCTCATCCACTCACAACAACTACAGATACCTCATCCACCATAACGCTACAGTACCTCATCCACCATAACACTACAGTACCTCATCCACCATAACACTACGGTACCTCATCCAACCATTATATACAACCCACCATACCTCATCCACCATAACACTACGGTACCTCATCCACAATAACACTACGGTACCTCATCCACCATAAACACTACGGTACCTTCACCATACCATTATATACAACCCACCATACCTCATCCACCATAAAACTACGGTACCTCATCCACCATAACACTACGGTATCCTCATCCACCATAACCACTACAGTACCTCATCCACTCATACACTACATACCTCATCCATACAAAACACTAACAGTACCTCACCACCATAAAACTACAGTACCTCATCCACCATAAAACTACAGTACCTCATCCACCCAAAACACTACAGTACCTCATCCACCATAACACTACAGTACCTCATCCACCATAACGCTACAGTACCTCAATCCACCATAACGCACAGTTACTCATCACGCATCCACCATAACACTACAGTACCTCATCCAC
>NW_019947434.1:0-17500 GCF_002910315.2 Salvelinus sp. IW2-2015 | reverse complement strand
TTAAGGGTCATATGTCGTCTCAGGGAGATTACCAGTCTGTTACGTCTCGGCTATCGGTGAGGTTAGACTGAGTTCGGGTGAGGTAGGTAGAGGCGAGGGCTGTTCTATGCGCGAGTAGACACGTGGTGTAGGGTTAGGGTTAGGTTAGGGTTAGGTTAGGGTTAGGGTTAGGGTTAAGGGTTAGTGTTAGACGTCTGTTCCCAGGGTTTAGGGTTAGGGTTAGGGTTGGGTTAGGCGGTCAGGGTAAGGGTTTAGGTGTTTTAGACCGAGGCCTCCGCTTAAAGGGATCAGAGGAGGTCTAGAGGTGTCTCCGAGTGGGTGGTGAGGTGGTAGAGGGGTTATGGGTAGGGTATTGATGCCATTCTAGGTTAGAGGAGTGTCAGTGCGGACGATCTAGAGTTTAGGCGCGAGTAGCCGAAGGCGTCTTACGACAGGTTTAGGTACTAGCGGTCAGGGTCGAATCCGTGTAGCGGTTCAAGGTGAGGTAGTTAGAGGGTTATGCTGGGTAGGCGGCCTGCCAAGGAGATGGTGATGAGGGGAGGTGGAGGGGTTGTAGACAGGGGTGTGTGGAGGTTAGAGTTCATGGGGTTTTAGGGGGTGAGAGGGAGAGAGGGAGTGGGTAGGTATTGAGGTTAGGGATTAGGGGTTAGGTTTGGGTTAGTGAAGATCGCTTATCAGGAGATTTATCTTGGTGTTAAATTGAACCTTAGGGTTTTAAGAGGCGATGGCAGAGTGTTCAAGTTGTAATATGTACAAGAGTGTCATGATTTACAGTGAACGGCCTAAGGAACAGTGGGATTAACTGCCTTGTTCAGGGGCAGAACGACAGATTTGGGTAGCTCTAACCGTAGGGTTAGGGTTAGGGTTAGGTTTGTACGGAGGTTAGCGGTGTAGAGGGGTTAATCTAACGAGACCTGTTTAGGTGCGGGTAGGGTTAAGGGAGTCTAGTGCCGATTAGGGTTAAGGGTTTAGGCGGGCGCGTTAAGGGATTACGGCAGTCTAAGGGTTAGGGTCTTAACGCGCTATGGGTTAAGCGGATGATGTGAGGTTAGGGTTAGGGTTAGGGTTAAGGGTTTAGGGTTACCTAGAAGAAAGATATGATGTGCGAATCACGGAGGGTTTAAAAGTGAGTATAGATGGGGTGTCAGGTGATTAAGAGGGATTTAGGCTCTTGTGTTGAATGACCCTCTGCTCTCCCCGGTAGGTTGTCTTACGCAAGCTCTATGGCGCCAGTGTAGGTAAGGGTTAGGTTAGGTAGGGGTTAGGGCAAACGCACTGCAACGCACGCACGCACGCACGCACGCACTGCACGCACGCCGCACGGCAACGCACGCCGCCACACAGGTTAGGTTAGGTAGGGTTAAGGGGTTACACGAAGCGCTATAGGTAGGGTTAGGGTTAGGTTAGGGGTTAAGGTTAGGGTCCGGGTTAGGGTTAGGGTGTGGGTAGGGTAGGTTAGGGGTTAGGGTTAGGGTTTAGGTTAGGTTAAGGGTAGGGTTGGGTTGGGTTAGGGTTAGGGTTAGGGTCGGGTTAAGGGTTAGGGTTAGGCAGCATTCAAGCGATTAAGGGTTAGGTTAGGGTTAGGGTAGTGGTTAGGTGTTAGGGGTTTAGGGTTAGGGTAGGGTAGGGTTAAGGTTAGGGTTAGGCGTTATGGGTTAGGTTAGGTTAAGGTTAGGGTTAGGGTTAAGGTTAGGGTTAGGGTTAGGGTTGGGTTAGGGGTTACACAGGTCATAGGGTCAAGGGTTAATGGGTTAGCGGTTAGGGTTAGGTTAGGGTTAGGGTTAGGCGTTAGGGTTAGGGTTAGGGTTAATGGGCTTAGGGTAGGGTTAGGGTTAGGTTAGGGTTAGGGTTAGGGTTAGGCACTATCACAACAGAGCGGCACTACTAACGAGGCACACTAAGGGTTGGGTTAGGTTAGGGTTAGGGTTAGGTTAGGGCTTATCATGACACGAGCTTAACAGGTTAGGGTAGGTTAGGGTTACGGGTAGGGTAGGAGTTAAGCGACGAGCATCACAACAAGCCACGTTACGACAGCATCTACGAGGACGATAGAGGAAGCGAAGTTGTATGCATGCCTGATTACGTGGGTTCAAGCGTAGGAGCGTCAAAATATGGCTCTTGAGAATAAGAGGAGACAGGCATTGAGGAGCCGTAAGGGTGCAGTTAGCAGGTGCTAGACGGGGTTAAGATGGCGAGAGTTTAGTGTGAGGTATCCTACGCGGACTCTGAGGGTTAGGAGGTGTAGTTAAGTGTGTGTGAGTGGCTAAATTGTGTGTTAGGGTGGTGGTGGGATGTGTTAAAGGGTTGATGGAGTGAGGGCTGTTAGGGTGTGTTTAGGAGTGGTGTATGGAGTGTGTGTGTTGTGTAGTGTGTGGAGTCTTATTGTGTGTGTTTCCTAACGTGGTATTCTAAGGCTCCGAAGTACGGAACGAGTTTTAACGGCTGGATGTCGCGTTTAAGAGGTAGGGAAGTTAAACATGACTTGTGGTTGAAAAGGGGTTCAAGCGGGTGTGAGATTGGTTATCAGGTCGCGTGTATATATTTGATCGCGAGAGATTAGGGGTCCTTAATGGTTATGAAGGTGTTTAAAGGAGGGTTATTAGGTGTTACGGAGTCGGGGGTTTAGGTGGGGTAGGGTTTAGTGGTAAAGGGTATAGGGGTAGGAGTTAGGGTTAGGGTGAGGGGTGATTAGGGGTGATTATAGGGTTAGGGTGTATGTAGGGTAGTGTATTAGGAGAGGTTGAGGGTTGAGTTAAGGGGGGTTAGGTTTAGAGGTGTAGGGGTTAAGGGAGTTAGTTAGGGTGGTACGTGAGTTAAAAGGGGGTGAAGGATTAAGATAGTTAGGGTTTACGATGGGTTTAGTGTTTTAGGGGATAATGGGTATGGTTAGGGTTAAGGGGGCTACGGGCTATAGGTTAAGGGTATAAATGGTGTTACTAGCGGTTAGGTTAGGTGTTTAAAGGGTTAGGGTTAGGGACTAGTAAGGGAAGATATTAGGGGTGGATGGGGAAGGGGTTAAGGGCGTTGATGAAGGTTTAGGGGGAAGAGCGTAGGCTGCGTATAGGGGAGGGTTCACGGGTTAGCGTATACAGCGTGGTTGGGTTGAGAGGGTTAAGCAGAGTTAAGGGGCGTTTTAAAGCGGTCGTTAGAAGTCTCTAGGAGTTCAGGGATATCGGTTAGGGTTAGGGGTTTATGGGTTAGGTTAGGGTGGGTTAGGGTTAGAGAGAGTGGATTATGGGTGGGTGATGGTGAGTGTTTACGCGGTTAGGGTTATGGTGTTTAGGGGTTTAGGTGGGTTTAGGATGCTAGGGTTTAGGTGTTATGGTGTAGCGTTCAGGGTTAGGATGTTGAGGGGTTAGGGGTTATGGTGGTGTTATTGCAGATAGCGCGCGTAGTGGGGCTGATTACAAGGGTCATAGGGAGTTAGGGCAGTGCCAGTAGCGAGGCGAGAGAGGGTTAGCGATTAGGTGGTCTCCCAGGGGTGATATGACACTCTGTAGGGAGTTGTAAGGGGTTAAGGGGGAGAAGTACTCGTGGATGGAAGTGTTCACCGAGCCAGCGCACCAGGGTTAGCGGTAGGGTGTAGGGTTAGGGTTAGGGTTATGGTTAGGCTCTCGTTAGGGTTAGGGTTAAGGGTTAGCGAGAGTATATCCAGCGGCTTATCTAAGTGAACCGGAGTTCATGGTTAGGGGTAAGAGCTCTAAGGGTCGACGGGTTCTAGAGTTAGGCTTAACAGGGTTAGGGCGATGTTTAAGGCATTGAGAGCGTAGGCCGTTAAGGTGTTAGCTTGATTAGCTGCTGCTTAGGGTTAGGGTTAGGGTCTAACAGAGGCAGTTCAGAGACCGGTTAGGTGATCTAGGAGGTAAGAGGGAGTGAGAGAGTGTAAGGTTAGAGAGTTGAGAGGGAGAGAATGGATAGGAGAGATTTAGAGGAGTTAGGGGTTAAGAGGGATAGAGGAGTTAGGAGGAATGTAGAAGGTTAAAGCGAGTTAGGGGGAGTTGTATGGGAGAGGGTGTAAGAGATTAAGGGGTTGAGGGTTAAGGGTTAGGGGTTAGGAGGGAAGGTTAGAGAGGTGGTTAGGGTTAGGGTTAGGGAAGAGAGAGGTTGAAGGGTTAGGGGTTAAAGGAGGGTAGAGGAGTATAAGGGTTGAGGGGTTAAGTAAGGGAGTTAGGTAAGGTGTAAGGAGTTAAGGGGTATAGGGTTGGAGGGTTAGGGTGTAAGAGAAGGTGAGGATTAGGAGAGGAGGGTTAAGGGTTGAAGAGAGGTTAGGGAGGTGTAGGGATATGGGTTAGGGTTTAGGGTTAGGGTTAGGTTAGGGTTAGGGTTAGGGTTAGGGTTATGGGTTAGGGTTAAGGGTTAGGGTTAAGGTTAGGGTTAGCGGAGGTGAAGGGGTAGTAGGGATGTAGTGAGTTAGGTGGTAGGAGTTAAGGGTTAGGGTTACGAGGTTAGGGTTTATAGGGTTAGGGTTTTAAAGGGTTCGGTTAGGTTTAGGGTTAGGGTTAGAGGTTAAATGAGGTAGTGAGATTAGGCACGTTAAGGGATTGTGAGGGTTATGGTGGAGTTTAGGGTTACGTCGTTAGGGTTAGGGCTTAGTGCGCGCTTTAGGGAGTAGTGGTTTTGATGGGTGGGGTAAGAGTGTCAAGTTAGGGTTAGGTTAGGGATTCCGAGGGTTATGGGCGCTTAGTGTAGCTTAGGGTTAGGGTGGTAAGGGTGCAGGTGTTAGGTCGCGTATTATGTGGGTTAGCGGTTGTTATCAGTGCCGCGTTATGGGTTACGGTTAGGCGTTGAGGCGTTAAGGGTTAGGGTTAGGGTTAGGGTAAGGGTTAAGGTATGGGTTGGGTTAAAGACAGCGTTTGGAGTTACAAAGGGTGAAAGGAGTTCAAGGGTTTAGGGATCATAAATGTAACTAGGTTCTAAGGGTTAGGAGTTGATGGTTAGGTAATAGAGAGCGTATAGGGTTAGGGCGAGAGTTAGCGGAGCGTATATGGGTTAATCAGGGTCTACCAGCGTAGAGGTTCTAAGCAGGTTAGGTTAGGGTAGGGTTAGGGTAGGGTTAGGGTTAGGGTTAGGGTTAGGGTAGGGTGTAGGTTCATCACGAGCGGGGTACGGTTAGGTTAGAACACACACACAGAGCCATCACAGCACGAGCTACTACAGCACTTAAGCGAGTAGCACCGAGGTCTACAAAAAGGGACTACACAACACAGGTTAGGTAGGGTTAGGGTTAGGGTTAGGAGTTAGGGTTAGGGTTAGGGTTAGGTCATCAACACAGCAGCGAGCGATTCAATAAGCGCGAGGTGTAAGCGAGTTAGGCGAGGTTACGATGTAAGAGTTTAGTGGTTTACCAAGTGGAGTAAAGACGTTTAAAGGAGATCACCATTGCCTGTGTTTATTCGGGGTTTTAGGGTTACGGGTGGGGAGGAGGGTGTAAAGGTTTAAGGAGGGTCAGGAGGGCTGAGGGTGTGTGTGTGGTGGTGCTATTAGGGCTATATGGGGTTTGTATTTGGGTTGGTGATGGTTGGTGTAGGTGGTGAGGTGTGTTATGGTGTGGGTGTTAGGTGTGGTTTGATGTGTGTGTGGGTGTGAGTGTGTGGGTGAGTGTGGGGTTGGTGTGGTGTGTAGTGTGTATGGTGGGTTGATGTGTGGGTTGTTGATGGTGGTGAAGGGAGGAGCAGGGTATAGGGCTGTGTTGGATACAGGGCAAGGGGAAACACAGATCTGGTCTGAAAAGCTTTTCAGGTATAGGGCCATTTATTAAGGGCTCTAATGGTAGCTTAAGGAGGAGTAGAGAGAAGAGAGAGAGAAGGGAGATAAGGAAGTAGATGTGGAGGGTAGGGAGTAGAAGGTAGGATGGAGAGGAGGAGGAGAAGAGAGAGAGAGAGGAGGAGGATGAAAGAGAGAGTATGAGAGAGAGAGTTAGGAGAGATGTAAGGAGGGTAGGTTAGTGGGAGAGAGGGAGAGTTAAGAGAGGATGATGAGAGTGTAAGAGAAGGTAGAGAGAGGGTTAGAAGAGAGGGTTGAGAGAGAGGGAGAAGGTTAAGGGGTAGTAGGATGAGGAGATGGAATGAGAGGGTATGTAGAGACGGAGAGGATGATAGAGAGAGAGAGATAGGAGAGAGGGTAGAAGAGGGATAATGTGTTCTATTGATTAGGCCTTATGTAGGAGTAGGTGAGGCGGTTTAGGCGCGTTCTAGTCATGGTATTAAAAACGGGGCTATAAGCAGGAGCGTGTTAGGGTTTATGGATGCCGTCTCAAGTAGGAGGAAGAGGTAAGGGAGAGTGGTGATAGAGGGGTAAGGGGTTAAGGGGAGTGAAGGGGAGTTGATGAGGGTGGTTTTTTTAGTGTTAAGCGGCTTCATAAGAAGGTCTGAGCGTTAACAATTGAGGCTGTGCCTGAGGGGGATTGCAAGTGGGTTATAATGAGGGTATGAGAGAAGGATGTTAGGAGAGATTTAGGCGTTGTGAGTGGGGTCTAGGGATTAGAGTTATGGGATTAGGGTTCCACATTACGAGTTAAGGGTGAGTTGAGGAACTGCGAGTAGAACCTACATGCGGAGCGTTACACGCCCAGGAGCGATTAGGGTCAAGCGGGAGACTATAGGTTAGGGTTAGCGCACGTGTAACGGGTAGCTAAGCGAGTCAGGGCATTAGGGTTAGGTTAGGCGTATAGGCTAGCGAGTTACGTGGATTACGGTTAGGGTTAAGCGACGACGTTAGGGTATAGGTTAGGGGTGGGCTTCAACGAGTTCGGACGGATTAGGTTAGCACACGATTCTAAAGGTTCAACAGGGTTAAGGTTAGGGTTAGGTTAGGGTTAGCACACGAGTTAAGGCATCAAGGGTTAGGGTAGGGTTAGGGAGGTGTTAGCCAGCTAGACACAGTCACACAGGGCGATCAGGGTATACGAGCCTATAGGCGATTACAGGGTTAGCGTGTTAGGGTTATGGGTTAGGGTTAGGGAAGATAGGATCTACACATGATATGCAGGAGTCAGGGTTACCCGGAGCAACGTTAGGCTTAGAGCTTATGCGGTCATATCAACGAGAGAGTCTATAACAACACTACAGCGAGCGAGACAATAACCGATCTAAGTCGAGAATGAGAGGCGATTCACAGGGCATCTTCGTGCGATTGCAGGACGTTGCCAGTGCGTAGGGGACTCTTAAGATGGGGAGTACTCAGAATAGGAGGAGGAGAGAGAGAGAGGAGAGTAGAGAAGTTAGGGGGAAAGCAGAGAGATGAATGGAGTGAGGAGGGAGAGAAGAAGGTGTGAGATTGAGAGTGGAGAGGTTATTAGGGGTGAGCAGTTAGAAGGAAGGGATGGTAATGGAGGGATGTGGCGGTGTGAGAGAGAGAGCCTAAAAGGGAGGAGAGATGGAAGGTATGTATCTACAGAGAACGTGACAGCGCACACGCACATCCGCAACAAGCACACTAAAAGAAGGCCGCACGCGCACACCCCGCACACGCACACGCACTACGCCACACACAAGCACACATCCACACACACACACAAACACAACACACACAACACAGCACACATCAACACATCACACCACACACATTGCTCACCTCCTGGAATGTCTGCCACACAGTCCTCTCTCCCCTGACTACCCGTCACCCACAGAGATCACCCGCCAAATACCATGACGACCAGTAAAAAAACGGAGTGATTAAGGCAAAACCAGCACGACCGGCGCAATATATACCCTACACAACACCACACACACACACACACACAATGTACACACAACACACACACAACACACAACACAGCACACATTATCACACACACACACACACACGACACACACACGAACACACACCACAACACACACCACACACCAGTCCACACATCACACACCAACAGCATCTTTGCACACACAAAAAACACCACTCATGTGCATGGAACACATACATATTTGGGGCCGGAGCATCCATCTTGGTTCTCACGCCACAGGGCCATAGCAGGGTCGCAACGCAAATCACAAGTGAGTGTCTGTGTGTGTGTGTGTGTGTGTGTGTGTGTGGTGTGTGTGTGTGTGTGTGTGTGGTGTGTGTGTGTGTGTGTGTGTGTGTGTGTGTGTGTGTGTGTGTGGTGTGTGTGTGCTCTCGCCTCACTCTCAGGCTCTCGCAATGACGTGAAAGAGAAGAGGTTAACTGAAGACCCACCGTGTGTTGACGTTCCCTGTGCAGTGGGGAGGTTGACCTGCACTGAATGTTTGTTGCTGGTGTGTGTGTGCTGATGGGAGGCCCTTTCTGAAATCACCAGTCCAGAGTGAGTTCAGGAGGCCCAGGCTGGTGCTACCTGTGTGGGCTGAGACTGCCACTACTGAGACCGCACCCCCCTACCCCCATGGGGGGCACCCTGAGGCCAGGCCTGGGGATAGGGCTGTGCTGTAGACACATTCTAATTGTGTAGAGGTTTCTTAGTTAGAAAGTAACATACACATGCTACATGGAGTGAGTGTGGTGTGATGAGATGTAGTAGTGGATAAGTGTGTGTGGTGTGTGTGCTGTGTGTGGTGTGTGTTGTTGTGTTGTGTGTGTGTAGTCTGTGTGTGTGTCGTGTGTTGTGTGTGATGTGGTGTGTGTGTTGTGTGTGTGTGTGTGTGTGCTGTGTGTGCGTACGTGTTGTGTTGTTTCCTGTCGCCGAGACACTCGCTTAGACACAAAAGGATGAGCTTTGTACCCCTCCTTGCCATCCCATATTTAGCCAACTCACATACTCTAGGGGGATCAGTATCATTACCCATAGCAACGCTGTGGTGACAGAAGGGCTGGGGTGCTCAACTGGCAACTGCAAGGTATCCACAGCACGCACACACATAACACACACACACACACACACAACATCGTCACTAGGAGCTTAAAGTTTGGCCCGTTCAGGTTTAGACAAATAGAAGACGTTATAGAATGTTCTGAAGTAAGAAATGACGTCAGCCTCTAAAGTTGACTCAGCCTCTGTCAATAAATGACTGGTTCATTCGAACCCTCTAAAACACTGCATCATGCCTACACACACACACACGTGACATTACATTCACACACACACACAACACACACACCACACACACACACACACACACACAAGATGGAGCGATTTCCACACACACACACCACTACACCACAATCACAACACATCCATCACACACCACCTCACCAGGCACTACACCAAATCTCCACAACACACCGCTTGACGGCGTACCTACACACATCACCACACACCAAGTGAGCCTTCTGTACGTCAGTTCACCAAAGGCTCTCCATGGGTGAATCTTCAAGGAACCGTTGTGTCCGTCATGATGATACCATCCGCATTGACATTAAACGAAACACAGCTAGGTGCAAGGCCAGGTAGGGTGGGGCCAGGGACTGTGGCCAGGTAGATGTGGCCAGGCTGAGAGTGTGAGGCCCGAAGGTGCATAAGATGGAAGACCAGGGATGTGTGGGCCAGTGTTAGGTAGGCCAGATTAGTTTGTGGCCACAAGGTTTTAGTATGGCAGTAGCGTAGGTGTTGGTTCAGGTAGGTGTGGGCGAGCGTAGTTGACTGGCACAGGTAGTGCAAGGCCAGTGGATGTCGTGGCCTAGTTGGTGTGTTCACTTGACCTCCTCTCTTTATCCTGTGGGCCAAATGCAGGACGAATGAGCTCCGGATGAGGCGGAGATCTTATGAGAATCGGTTTTTTGTGTCAATTCCGCCGGCTGAACTGCTCACTTGAAGCTCTGGGGCAAAGTCCGGTCGGTTCCCAGCAACCGATGGGCTCGCATGGAGTGATGGTGGCGGCCCTATAGGAAGATGCTGTAGTACTCGAGGTGTCAGAGAGGAGGTAGGAGGGGGCTTCGCCCGCATCTGACCTATCCGTACAGAAAGTGAGAGGGGAAGGCGACTGTACTGTGGTTAGAGATTCAAAGGTTGAGGTTGGAGAGAATGAGGAGAGAGAGAGAAAAGACCCAGAAGAGAAAGACAGAGAGATGAGAGAGAGGAGAGAGAGAGAGAGAGAGAGACGACGACGAGATAGATGAGAGAGAGAGAAGACACAGAAAAGAAGAGAGATGAGAGAAAAAAGGAGAGAGAGTTGAGCGAGAGACCGGAGAGTTATGACAGCCGTACCGAACCGAGAGAGAGAGACGACGAGATCAGGAAGAGAGAGATGAGAGAGGAGGAGAGAGAGGAGAGAAGAGAGAGGAGAGAGAGGCGCAAGAGAGAGACAGAGAACAGAGACACGGAGAACAGAGAAGAAGAGAGAGAGAGACGAAAGACTAGAGCACGAGACACAGAGAGAGAGAGGGAGAGAGAGGAGAGAGAGAGAGGAGGAGAGAGAGAGAGAGGGAAGAGAGAGAGAGAGAGGAGACGAGAGAGAGCAGAGAGGACAGAGGTTAGCACCTGGCTGTAGTCTAGTTCCCCGTGGGAGTGCAGTGTGAGTGTGTCCTGAGCAGAGCAGAGAGCAGGCCTGAGGGGAGGCAGGTGAGGCGAGGACCCCGCCTGCAGCGGGCTCTTTGGGTTTGGAATGGGCAGGACCGCTCACTGACGGCCCTTCAGGTGCTGTCGCACCACTGAGAGAGACCATTAGAGAGAGAGAGCAGATTCAGACAGGAGAGAGAGATTCAGATTTCAGACAGGAGAGAGAGATCAGATTTTTCAGCAGGTTAAAGAGAGAGAGGTCAATTTTCAGAACTAGGAAGAGAGAGGGGGTCAGATTTCAGACAGGAGAGAGAGATCAGATTTCAACGAGAGAGAGAGAGAAGAAGAGAGAGAGAGTGAGAGAGAGAGTAGAGGAGAGAGAGAGATGAGAGATAGACTGAGAAGAAGTTAGAGAGAGAGAGAGAAGAGAGAAAGAGAGAGAGAAGAGAGAGAGAGAGAGAGAGAGAAGAGGAGAGACGAGAGAGAGAGAAGAGACAGAGAAAATAGATAAGGACCAGGCACCCGTGGAGCATGGATCAGATCAGACAGGAGAGAGACATCAAATATTCCAGACGGAGAGAGAGAGATCAGATTTCAGACAGGAGAGACAAGAAGATCAGATTTCAGACGGAGAGAGAGAGATAGATTTCAGACAGGCGAGAGACCCAGTACCACAATTAGAGGGAGAAATAGGTGAGGATAGCAGGATGGCTCATTTTGGGGTAAAACTGCTTGAGAAAGATGATAAATCCCAGTCCATTCCTCCCACTGTGTCATACAATTCCGTACTGTATACTGGGCCAGCAGAGGGCAGTGGGCCTGTTGTGAGAGTTACTGTGTCAGAGTTACTGTGTGAGAGTTACTGTGTGAAAGTTACTGTGGTGAGAGTTATTGTGTGAGAGTTTACTGTGTGAATTTATTGTGTGAGAGTTACTGTGTGAGAGTTAACTGTGTAGAGTTACTGTGTGAGAGTTATTGTGTGAGAGTATACTTTTTTTGTGAGAGTTTACGTGTGAGAGTTACATGTGTGAGAGTTTATTGGTGTGAGAGTTATTGTGTGAGAGTACTCTGGTGTGAGAGTTACTGTGTAGAGTTACTGTTGCTGAAAGTTACTGTGTGAGAGTTATTGTGAGACAATCTCACAGTGTGAGCGTTACCCGCGTTGGGAGAGCGTTACTACCAGTGGGAGAGTTCAGAGTCACTCTGTGTGGAGTTACAGTGAGAGTTACTGTGTGAGAGTTTACCCGCGTGGAAGTAGTTACTGTGTGAGAGTTCAGTTCTGTGTGAAGTTTCTGTGTGGAGAGTATTGTGTGAGAGTTCCGTGTGAGCGTTAACCGTGGGAGATGGTTACCGTGGGAGAGTTACAGTGGGAGAGGTTACCGTGGAAGAGTTCTGTGTGAGAGTTACTGTGTGATAGTTACTGTGTGGAGACGTTATTGTGTGAGAGTTACCCGTGTGAGAGTTATCAAGTGGGAGAGTTACCGTGGAAAGAGTTACCGTGGAGAGTTACCGTGTGAGAGTTAACCCCGTGGAAGAGTTACTGTGTGAGAGTTACTGTGTGAAAGTTACTGTGGTGAGAGTTATTGTGTGAGCAGTTCTGTGTGAGCGTAACCGTGGGAGAGTTACCGTGGGAGAGTTTACGAGTGGGAGAGTTACTGTGTGAGAGTACGGGGAGAGTTACCGTGGAGAGTACCGTGGGAGAGTTACCGTGGGAGAGTTACCGGGAAGAGTTACCGTGGATAGAGTTACCGTGGGAGAGTTACCGTGGAGAGTTACAGTGGGAGAGTTACCGTGTGAGAGTTACCGTGGGAAGAGGTTACCGTGGGAGAGTTACCGTGGGAAGAGTTACCTGTGGGAGAGTTACTGTGTGAGAGTTACCGTGGGAGAGTTACCGTGTGAGAGTTACTGTGTGAGAGTTACTGTGGGAGAGTATCTGTTGTGAGAGTTACTGTGGGAGAGTTAACCGTGTGAGAGTTACGTGTGAGAGTAGTCCGTGTAGAGTGCCGTATGAGAGTTACTGTGGAAGAGTTACGTGTGTGAGAGTTACTGTGTGAGAGTAACCGTATGAGAGTTACTGTGGAAGAGTACTGTGGAAGAGTTACTGGTGAGAGGTTACTGTGGGAAGAGTTACTGTGGAAGAGTTACTGTGTGAGAGTTACTGTGTGAGAGTTACTGTGTACGAGTTAGAGGGTGACATTAAATCAGGACTCCTGAGGGACCCCGCTTGTGTGGGTCTAGAATCATAGGAGATGCCCGTCGTCTGATTTTCACAACTTAAGTCCTTGTCTTACCAAGCAAAATGTGTGCATTGGGCGTGTGCACCTGTGTGACCACTGTATAGGCCAGACCATTACCGGCCAATCACACATCATAGAGATACACACCATCCACATGGAGACCAGGGGTCAGATTTACCTTATTAGAAGATGTGTTCTATAGGAAAATTAGCTAACGGGACTGATTGTGATCTGGTGCACGAGAGTTTGTGTGTGAGTGTGTTCCTACCCTCCTCACCATGCCGACACGAGGCCACTTCTGGAAGCGGCAGTACTGGCAGCGTGTACGTCTCCGTTTGTCACCGAGACGGACAGTTCTTACTGGCCAGGCACACATACTTGGCATTCTTCTGCACGCGTACGCTGTGGGGACACATACACAGAACAAGTGAGTGTGTGTGAGAGAGAGAGAGGAGAAAGAATGTGGTGTGTGTGTGTGTGTGTGTGTGTGTGTGGTGTGTGTGTGTGGTGTGTGTGGTGTGTGTGTTGTGTGTGTGGTGTGTGTGTGGTGTGTGTGTTGTGTGTGTGTGTGGTGTGTGTGTGTGTGTGGTGTGTGTGTGTGTGTGTGTGTGTGTGTGTGTGTGTGTGTGTGTGTGGATCAACCACCACGGACAGGAAGAAGGGACACAATCAGCCACCAAACACTTGATTTATTTAATTCAGTTTGTGTTTTTTTCTCTCCGGTGGAGAATAGAGGAGGAAGCTCGCAGGTCACATTTTAATTACGTGCTGAAAGACGGCGGTGACATCAGGATAATTAGATAAAATTAATTTCCCGACATGCCTCGCCTGCAGGAGGGACAATTTTATTAGCGCGAGGGGGATGACAATAGGCATGAGCACGTGGCGTGCCGAGGCGGGTCCCGCGAGACAGGGGACAGCGGCCGCGGAGCCGCGTGATCAGATTGTTTGTGAAGCTGGCGGGTCAGCTCTAGTGGCACCTCCGGGGCCTCGCGCATCGCGCCTCTCAATGGGCCCCTCGGGAGCTGTTTTCTCCTCGGCTGGCTCGCGCCATTATTACTGACCTTATTAAAATGAAATCAGAGACGGCCCTGCGCGCTCCCTGCACAGAGGAGAACAATATTATTATGACAGTTTATTGAGTTGTCCATCTATCCCCATGCACGTGCCAGGCTAATGGAGCGAGCCCGATCAGTAGGGTAGCCTACTGTGCCTGCTCTGATCCTGCTAAGACACTGCGAGAGCTGCCTACGGACAGTCTGGCTGTGTGCATGTTGGTGGTTAAACACACAGCAATTAAAGAGCTAAAATAAACAACTTCACCATCTGCATACGCAGTAATGACAGAGTCATTTTATCAATGTAAATCTTTATATTTGCAGTCGTTACATTTCAGTCCCCTATTTGGTGACAGTGACTGGTGTGGTTAACCAGTTGATAGTGTCAGGGAGCGCACGCTAGGTTAAACTGAGACCAACCAGACTGCTTTAAAGGATCCTTTTATTAGAGGTAAATAATGGAACCCTTTGGTTCCTGAAGWTGTAATGAGTCTCTGTGTAACTGTCTGAGATGGGCCGGCTCTATAGGGTCCCTCTCCTCCTTCAGCGCCTCTAAAACACATCAAAACAAATCAATCCAATTAGGAACCCCTCGCGCCACACATGCCTGGTCCCCCGGGAGACCAATAACACACCAATTATTCCATATGCTCCGGCGCAAGGCCGGAACCGTGGTGTAATGGAGGGCGTGCGGGAGGAGAGGGGTTGTCATGGCGCCCCTGATTGCTCCGATGTCTCGCTCTCATCTCTCTTAAACGGTCAATGACCCGTGCATGCAGGGATAAGTTGGTTATGGTCATTATTGAGGCTAATGTGGTTGAAGAGAATTGCATCCTTTTAGGCTTTAAGTTAAACATGATGAGACACTTAATAACAGCTGTCTGAGGCTGAAGCACGATGGCCGGACAACATCAAATACATGTTTTATAAGGGACCCTGTTTAATAATAAAATATATTATTCTGTTCATGTAAGCCTTATTCTTAAATATGCCTCTTAGTAATTAAAGAAATCTCCATCATGATATGATTTACATATTGTGAATTCATGGAAGTGTAGAATTGTTCGATTGCAATAATTTGAATATTCTACTTAGGTAATGTTGTTATTTTCAGTGTACACGTCAGAGGCTTGACCACTTMGAAGGTATACAAAAGAAGCATTGATTTTGGGGTGATCCATCTCTTTAAAACATTGATTTAGGAGTGAACTGTTCCTTTAAGATGTTGATTTAGGGTGGAAATTACTTTAAGGTTGTGACTCCAGAGACTAATCTGTGAATGGACGTTAGAGATCTGAAAATGAAAAAAGTGAGGTCTGTCAGAGAGTCGTCTGTCTGCTGCTGTCTGCTGTCCTGTCTTCGTCTGTCTGTCTGTCTGTCTGTCTGTCTGTCTGTCTGTCTGTCTGTCTGTCCTGTCTGTCTGTGTGTGCGCGTCATTTGTAGAGTGGCATTCTGTTAGGGTCACAGATAATACACACACACACTCAGAGAGAGAGTAGTAAAACAGACTGAGACATAACATTTTATTAAGAAATGTGGCAGATCACAGATGAGGTGACCTCAATCATATTATCAGGCCGTTATCCCTGACCTCATCGTGATTCTAGATTATGATTCTACATTATGATTCTACATTATGATTCTACATTATGATTCTACATTATGTATCTTACATATGATTCTACATTATGATTCAACAAACCGTGTTAACCTGTAAGAACTCTCTGACCTCAGCTGTCAACTATGTGATAGTGTTTGAGAGAGAGCAAGAGAGAGAGAGAGTGTTGTGTGTGGTGTGTGTGTGTGTGTGGTGTGTGTGTGTGTGTGTGGTGTGTGTGGTGTGTGTGTGTGTGTGTGTGTGTGTGTGTGTGTGTGTGTGTGTGTGTGTGTGTGTCCAACCACACTAAGGTAGTGTTGGATAGATGGAGTCAGTTGGATGTATGACATTTGATATGGACTGATGGAGTTAAACACAGGTAACTCATTAATCATCGTACCAAAGTCATACCCATGCAGCGACAATCATAAGCATGTCATTATCATGTCATAATAATTCCGGAATATGTTAGATCCTGACCAATCGACACTTGAATGAATTATAGGGGCCGTGTCCATACTCATAAATGACTAGAAAGGGGATTCATTATGATTCTATATATTATGATTCTACATTATGATCACATTATGATCCTACATTAATGTTCTACATTAGGGTTCTACATTAGGGTTCTACATTATGGTTCTACATTATGATTTTATATTATGGTTCTGCATTATGGTTCTACATTATGATTCTACATAATGGCTCTACATTATTTCTATTAGTTCTACATATGTCTACATTATGTTCTACATTATGTCTCAATTATGATTCTACATTATGGTTCTACATTATGACTTCTACATTATGACTCTACATTACTGATTCTACATTATGTTCTACATTATGATCACATTATGATTCTAGCATTATGGTTTACATTAGATTCTAGATTATGATTCTAATGTATGTTCTACATTATGTTCTACATTATGATTCCACATTATGTTTCTTATACTACTTTGACCTACATTATGGTTCTACATTAGGTTCTACATTTAGATTCTACATTATGATTCTACATTATGGTTCTATATTATGACTCTACATTATGATTCTACATTATGGTTCTAATTATGGTCTATAAACCGTGTTAACCTGTAAGAACTCTCTGACCTCAGCTGTCAACTATGTGATTAGTGTTGGAGAGAGAGAGAGAGTGGGTGTGTGTGTGTTTGTGTGTGTGTACACTGTGAACACCAACCCTCGCGACCGCTGCCATACGCAACACGTTAAGAGAGATGGAGGGATGAAAGAGAAAGAGAGACAAAGGGAAAGACAGAGGGAAGACAACCACTCTACTAGAATAACCTGTTTTGCTGTGTACAGTGTGCACATACCCACACATCTAGTCTGTCCCTGTACTCTCTGTCCCTGTACTCTCTGTCCTGTACTCTCTGTCCCTGTACTCTCTGTCCCCGCTCAGGTAGAATAGAAGATAAGATGCACCAGAGTGGCTGAACTGAGTTACATGTAATCACAGCATAGCCTACAACCCCAAATGCGTAAAGCCCAGTTGTACTGAGAGACTACAGCCGTGGCTAACCCATCTACACTGGACACACACACACACACACACACACACACACACACACACACACACACACACACACACACACACACACCACACACACACACAACACACACACACACACACACACACACACACACACACACCACACACACACACACACACACACACACACACACACACACCACACAGAGGCATGCAGATTCAGGACATGTAACATGTGCTAATAGCCTGGCTTAAATGAAAAGCCTTCAGGGACAGCCATCCCTCATTCTCCCTCTCCCTCTCTTCTCCTCCCCTCCCTCATTCCCCCTCTCCCTCTCCTCTCATCACCTCCCCTCCTCCTCCACTCCTCCCTAATCAGGGGCTATCAGACAGCTCTCTCTGCTCTCTCTGTCTCTTCTCTCTCCAGGCTGTATGACTGCCACTCTAACTGCCATCCTCTCTAATTAAAAGGCTTAAGAATTATTCATTTATTAATTCAAATAATTTATTTCTGTATTTTTATGTAGTTATTTTTTCCCTCCATGGGGGTGGAGTGTTAACAGCCATCAATTGACTGGCTGTGCTCAGAGGTTAATGTGTGTGTGTGTGTGTGTGTGGTTGTGTGTGTGCATGTGCGTTGCGGTGCGTGTGCGTGTGTGTGTGGTGTTGAGAGAGGGACTTATT